>NC_056746.1:1129992732-1130280232 GCF_019279795.1 Protopterus annectens
GAGGTGCTCTGCTTGACATGTATGGAAAGTCTATTCCACAGCATGGGCAGCCTCTAGGTTATGAACCTGTCACTCCTGCATGTCCTGTTGATTGTGGTAATGAGGTTGAGGTCTCTGGAGCATGTGGTGTGGAGGGATTGGGATTTCTTTAGATGTAGCATTTCTAGGTCAAACATGGCTTTGTTAATCAAGCAGAGATCACCTCTAAGTAGGGGATACGAGACAGAGAATAGTTGGGAGTATTTTTAGTCTGTCCATATAGGACAAATGTTTAAGGCCTAGGATCTTCTTTGTGAGGTACTTTCGCAGCCTCTCTAGTTGATGCAGGTGTTTAGTGAGGTACATGCCAAATGCGGCATTGTACTCAATGATTAGTCTAATGGGGGAAGAGTAGAGGGAGACGACCTCTTTCTTCCTGGATGCAAAACCCTTAATAATGAGGTGTGCCACACAGACGGACTTTCTGACCACAGTGACAATGTGGTGGTAAAAAGAGTGGTTGCTGTCAACCTGTGTTCCCAGATCTGTTATAATGCCGTCTATATTCAGTGGACTACCATCTATGTGGTAATTCATGGGAACCGAGTTTTTCCCAAAGGGGATGATGACACATTTTTTGGCATTGAGCTTAAGGCCATGGTTCTGACACCAGTCGTTGGTCACAGTGAGGCCTTTCTGTAGGATGTCAACAATCACTCAGGGAGTTAATAATAGCTCCCAATTTGCAATTGTCTGTGAACTTTGTCAACCAGAGTCCCTTCGTGTTGGCCTGGACTTCAGAGAAGTAGATATAAAACAGGAAAGGACCCAGGACCGAACCCTGACTCCACTCATCACTGGCTGGCAGTCTGACTTGAATCAGCTACTTTCACACTGTGGGTTCTACCTTTGAGCCAGTTTGCAACCCTCCTAGTGATATAGGGGTTGATACCTAACTTAGTGAGTTTTTCTATGATTCCTGAGTGGGGAATGGTATCAAAGGCCTTGGCCAGATCAAGGTAGGCTGTATGAACCACCATGCCTTCATCCACAGCTCTGGTGACGGACTCAAAGAAGAAGTTGACCAAGTTGAGCAGGCATAATCTACCATTCACAAAACCAAACTGTGTGGGATCCAGAGTTCGGAGATTCCCTGTATCCTTGTTTATTAGGTCCACGATGATGCGTTCCATAGCTTTGCATATCAGACTCGTCAGGCTAATGGGACAATAGTTCCCAGGGTCTGTAGTCGCTCCTCCTTTGTGGAGAGGGATGACTGTAGCAGTGCAACATTTGGTAGGGACAAAAAGCCTGAGGTGAGGCTGTGATTGAACGGGGCACACAGGGGAGGTGCCAGTTCACTCTGTAGTTCATGCAAAATACAGCCAGGGATATTGTCAGGTCCCACAGAAGCTGTATTCTTGGCCTTGGACAGTGCTGTTTTAACCTGTGCAGCAGTAATACTGGATGCCTGGCAATCTACTGGTATTGTGACTGGTCCCTTGGGGGGGGGGGATAAGTTGGCACTAAATCTGTCGGCCAGTACATTGGCAATATCTGTTGACTCGGTATAGGAGGTACCATTGTGCAGTAGCTCAGAGCAAATCTGGGTATTGCCATGGAGATTCCTTACATAACTATAGAAGGCCTTGTGGTTGTCTTTACTATCTGCTGCAATTCTGTTTTCATAGCTAGCTTTAGAGGATTTGATGAGGGATCTCAACTTTTTGTTGAGGCTGATAAGGGAGTTTTTTCACTCTTGGGACTTCACCTAATTCCACATCAGTTTCCTCCTTTTGTTGTAGAGTTTGTTTACGGCAGGGGACAACTAGATTGGCTTCCTTTTTTGGAGGAGAGCATCTTGGTTCTATTCGGTATGGCGTGATCCATGCATTTGTGTACGTGTTCGTACAGTGCACTGGTGTATGACGATTCGGTGGTCATAGAACTGATCTCCATTGCATGGATTCTGTGAAGTTAGCCACCTCTGTTAAGAGCCTAAAGTTAGCTTTGGAAAAGTTTTTCATGGTGGTTACCTTTACGGGGGGTGGGAGGGGAGGGATGTGGATTTCCAAGGTGATTAGTCTGTGGTCAGATCTAACCAGGGAGGAGTTGACTACTGGTGCAGAGCAATGGTTGCCCATGTTAGTAATGACCAGGTCAAGGATGTTTTCTTGTTGATTTTCTTTCAGGTTCTCCAAAGTTATTCTTTGTTGGCATCCAGGCAGTATAATTAATAGTCAGTCACTGATTTTTACCAAAGCTTATAGTTTCAGTGGTCCTTTTTTCTTAGTTTCTGTTTTCACACTGGCAGAGCTGAAATTAAGCTGTTGATCAGTGTGCAAGCTGATGGTCTTCAAATCTGTACTTGGTAAGATGGACTGTCAACTGGATTAAGGACAGAGCACATATTGTCCAAGTGGGTGAAGCCTCTTCAGATAGACAGAAGGTGACCAGTGGTGTCCTCAAGTATCTGTGCTGGACCCCTTTCTGTTTAGCATTTATTTTTCAGACCAAAACTGATAATAGTGATCAGTGGTTAATAAAATTTCCTGATGACTGCAAGTTGTGTATGGTTGATACATCCCATCCAAAATTAACTAGCAAGTCAATTCCTGGTGCACTTAAATAGGTCACAAACTTAATGCCAAGAAATGCAGCAGCATCCAGTTCAGGAAGAAGAAATGCTCTGCATGCTACTGCACTAGAAACACTCCTTCACTATATGAATTAATGATCAGGTATCAGAGCACATAGGTTCACAGTTCATTCTCCTTTCACCATCATGTGGTGACTACAGTTAGGAAATCCTTCTACATTTCACTAACTGCCAAGGACATAGTTTCCAAAACCAAGGAAATCATTATCACTCTGTACTTTTCTCCAGTCAAACCTTTTACTGAATACAATGCACCCTTCAACATGCATTTGGTTATAGACATATTTAAAACCTCACAGAGCACGAAAGTTTCCTACCAAAAAGGATCTCTGGTCTCAAAATCCCAGTCTACCATAAGTAACTAGATTCTATGTTCCTATATTCAGTGTCATACAGGCTCTTGTACGGAGACCTGTGGCCAACTTACCAGATGCACAGAGATCTAGTTATTCTCAATTTCCTCAACAAGTTAAAGAGCCAATACTAGCATCAGAAATCTAAACCTGCATCAAGAAATAAATAAAACTAGATAGAGACAGACAGGTTCGTCACCCAGTATCCTCCCACTCTGGAATAGACTCCCCTGGCATGTCATGCAATGAGATTCCTTGTCATTCTTCAAACATACCATGGACAGTTGGATGGGTGAGCTTAAATTCACACCAGGAGTTAACAGGCATGACTCTCCTTGCAAAAAAAAGTGGTAAAGCCTGAGGGTGGGTATTAACTGGCCATGCATGCTCCCCTAACACTCAAGACACACACACAGACACACAGACACAGACACACACACACACACACACACACACACACACACACACACACACACACACACACACACACACACACACACACTTCTTCATTACCAAAATGAACATTTCCTCTGCAGCATGGTTGTAGGCCACATCCCTAGGACATGCAAATAACAACCGATTACAAGCTGGCAGGGTGCAATGGTATCCAATGCTGGGAAAAAAAATCTGAAGCCAGCTACCAAGCTCGAGTGGCTTTTAACCTCAGGTGAATGAAAATAATAAAAATGTTTACATATGAAAGGTTAAATTTCAATGTAGTACATTTAAAAATGTAAATTCATAAGGCCACTTGATAAATTCTATCCAGAAGAACTCCTGAATTTTAACTGTTACACTCGCATAGCCATACAGAAAACTACAGTGTCCTGTTTCTGAGGAATAAAAGCTATTCCTGCTAATGCAAGGCAACCTTGGACAATTTTGGAAAGGCCATCAGGAAAGAACCCATGCTCAGGCACCACACCCTTTCACCCTTCTTCCAAGAAATTTGAAGTCGCAAAATAGAAGATTTGCTATATGCAACTCAGTTTGGTGCTTTTCAAATACAGCTGATGTGTGTTTTTTCAGTCATCCCACTGAATATCAAAAGAAAGGGGATAAGCGATACCAATCAATAAGCAAGAAGCAGTATCACAAAATTTAATGCACAGTTTCATAAAAGGATAAAGGTGATCACACTCACTTTTGTACTTTACTCATATTTACCATAACAGCTACTATCATGGGTTCACCCACATTTGAGTACACTATAAGCAAGCGAGAAGAAATGACAAGAGAAGAGTACGAACTGGTGGAAAATGAGTAGTGATTGGATACTATGACAGGAAATGGATACAAACCTCAAGATAAGACCAAGTAAAAGATATGCAGGATCAGGGGGTAAACAAACAAGCATCACACAGCGACACCCATCTAATTAAACTTTATTTCTTACCTCAGCAGCTGTGAATTTCTCCCTGGGTCCTGCAGTGATCCAGAGCTTCACCCCAGACAGCTTTTCCTCTGTGAGTTCATCTTTGAAACTATTTTATTCATAAAAGAAAGCATAAATTAAGTTAGCAATTTTGTTTAAAAAAGAGTTATCAGTTCAGTGATAGAAACTGCTTTATAAGGATACCATGTTTAGTAAAAGAGTATAAAACTATAGTAGCAGTTATTTAAACCACTGCGTAATGTAGTGTAAAGCAAGAAAACTATATCGAGAAATTCTACTAGAGTAAAGAACTAGGGTACAGAAGTGCTGCCAGGAGCAATGCATTACTGAATGGACGCATCAGCAAATACAGTATTTTTTTCCAAACACCTTTATTAAATTTTCATATATGACAAAGGCAGTCTTACATTTATAAAATGAAAAACATACAAAATGATAGCACTTTAGCTGCAAACAGTTTACATCATAGACACTTATGAAACAATGCAGTTGCAAACATTATACATCACTTATAAACCATCCAGTCGTTAAGCAATATATGGCCTATAGGTAGGTACTAGGCTATTGGCCCTAGGGCCTATACAAGCCTAGCCAAAAAGGTACCCTGGCTTTCGCCACCCAAGAAAATTATTTTCCAGTGCCCCTGTCAAGCAGAACCACAGAGATGATCCCCGGGGTGAATTTCCTATTTCCCATTCAAATCCTGCCTCTTAAACATCGTTCCTACTTTATATATATAGTTCCCACAATTCCCATTTTTTCCTATGAAGTTTGCTCCTTCCCTTTTCTAAAGATCCCAGTTCCAGTTGTTTTAGCTCTGTTACTATATTCACTATTTCTAATAAAGTTAGTCTAGACTTTGATTTCCATTTTCTAGTAATTGCTTTTTTTGGCATGCAACTAGAGTATTTTTAAGATCATTATGGTTATTTCTTCCAGACAGAGTACATGTAAGCAATCTAGTGTGTAACACAACAATAAATGATGTATGTCTGGAAGAAAAGAAACATGTTAAAGCAAACAACACAAAATGTAATCTCTTGAGCTCAGGTCTGGATGGAATAAAATGTCCAGTACTGTCACAAGACTCTCCAGTACCTTCAGACTGAAGGCATCATTATGAAATGATGGGGTAAGAAGCTGTGGCAGCCAGCAAAACTAAATTATCCTTAATGGCTGAACAGAAAACTGCATTAAAAATGAAATAAGTGCACATTTATATTTTCTAACCAACTGAAAATATCACAGAAGAGATTGCAAATCAGCACTGTGTAGAAAAATAAACAACCGAAGACTGTCATTTTATTACTATACATCAGATAATACACTTCTGGTGTAAAAGACCTCTGACATGAACAGTTAACTACTGCAACAATGATGCTGTACTCTAGCAGAGTTATCACAAACTTTGTACTGTAACAGGTATAACACTACTGCAGCATAATACACTGGAAAACAGTGGCAGTGCTGACAACGAGAGCAAAGACAGAGAAAATGTTAAAGAAGTCTTTATCCATGGATGAAAATGTTAGTATTAACTCAAGTGATACACAAAACTGAACATGTCTTGTCACTAAAACCAAGATTTTTATACCTTGAGGTTTGGTTGGCTTATTGACCAGTATTACAGAGGTTTTTTGTCACCAATTAATCCTCTGTACTGAATTTTTTCTACTGCCTATGAATAGGCAAACATGATCCTTACTTTAAAATAAAGATATATACTACTACTTTTAATTGTTGTTCAATGACTTGAAAGATTACTTTTCACAGGAAAAAAAGTGATAAACATTCAGTGTCTTTTGACAATGGCTGCCTCACTGCAAAGACAGTCAAAATGTTAATCTTTCTACGAGTGGCATATGTTATAATTAGTCTGAAGTGCAAAAACAATCTGAATTTCCGCCTACAAAGGCAGAAGCAATAAAATACAGATGGTCACATGAATCACCAACAATAACTGTGACAGCATCAGCTACACAAGAGTCAGTGGAGCTACAATGTTAAAATTAGTGTATATCATGTCTGAAAAAACATTAAACTGGAACTGAATCCATTGAGCGCAGAGAAAAATACAGATCCATGGTATCCATCAAAATGGAAACAAAAACAAAACAAAAAACATCAGTACTTTTGCAGGTAGAAGCAACATTCCCGTGTCCCTCCCATATGAGAGTAACATACTCACACAACTCGAAAATATATTAACTCTTAGACAATGGGCAAACTGTACATCAATACCCTGATTGGAGAAAGAGCGTTCTCCAGCAGGGCATTAATGTACAAGTAATGCCTGGAGAAAAATGAGCTTCATGGTAGCTTATCAAGCCGCCATGGAACTCGTACTGAGGAAATGGAGCGTCCGCCATTTTACGCTCGTTTAGCAGCGTTTTTGCTGTTTAGCGAGTGTAAAATATACAAAAAAGACAAAAAGGTACGTGTGTGTGTCTGTGTGTGAATGTATGCGTGCATATCAGTGAGAGTGAGGAAGCAAACCATTATTTTATATTCGCTAAGCAGTACTTTTGCTGTGTGTGTCTGTGTGAGACAGAAAGAGAGAGAGAGATGGATGGAGAGAGTGAGAAAGAAAGAGAGTGATGTGTGAGTGAATGCATGTATGTAAGCAGAGAAGACTGCCTGCCAGTGAGATCGAGAGAGAGAGAGTGAGACTGAATGTGTATATGAAAGCAGATGGAGACCGTGAGAGACTGAGAAAGAGGGTGAGACAGATCATGTGGGAGTGAATGTGTGTATGAAAGCAGAGGAGACTGTGTGTGTGTGTATATATATATATATATATATATATATATATATATGTGTGTGTGTGTGTGTGTGTATATTATTTTATGTAAAATGCTTCCTCCAACACCATTAACATATACTACACAGTAAGTCTGAAACAGTTGGTGGAGGAACTATTTTACATTAAAATATATAAAAGAAAATAATATAGTACTTTAAAAAAAATAAGCAAGTAAAACACAACAATTTTACAGTGAGCCCACTGTAAGCGCAATAATGCCCTCCAGGGTGTGCGTTAATGTTTAATTAATGCCCTTCCAGGGGTGTAGAGGCCCTCTGCCTGTGGTGTCAGGCCTCATAACACCCCTGGGCAGGTGTTAATTACATATTAACACACACACACACACACACTGTCAGGCATTATTGCTTGCTGAGATCCTCCCACAGTAAGGAAAATGACTAACATCCTTAAATCCATGGCTTTTTTATCCAATGCTAACGCACACCGCGCACACCACACACACAGCATACCACACACACACACACACACACACACACACACACACACACACACTTCTTTCGGCTTTTCCCGGTTAGGGGTCGCCACAGCAGATCACCTATCTGCTCATGATTGGCAGTGGAATTTTACGGTGTCGAGTTGCCAGCCCGATGCCCAACCTTCCACAGAAGGCACACACACACGCAATCACACCCAGGGCAATTTAGAGTGTCCAATCCACCTACAGCATGTCTTTGGGATGTGGGAGGAAACCGGAGCACCCGGAGGAAACCCACGTGACCACAGGGAGGACATGCAGTCTTCACACAGAAGGCACCCCAGCCAAGGATCGAACCGGAGAACTGCTTGTTGTGAGGCGGCAAAGTTAACTGCTGCACCACCGCGGCTGACCTACACACAAACACACACACACACACCTTTTGATAAAACAGAAACTGATAAAACATGCATTCAATTCCTATTTCAACAAATCAGCAGAATGAATGGAACCCCAAAATACTTTAACTGCATCCAAATGACAACCCCACAAATGTACATTTTAAAACATCATCCTAACAATCAGTCCCACTTGTCAGTACAACATGTATTTTTCAATTTTTTTTAATTATGCTGAAATAAATGTATCAATGTACAATTTAACCAGTGTTGAAGTATTTTAAGCTACATTGGTAAATGTCATTCAGATGTCAGTCATCACATTTGCACTCACACGAAACATCTGCAGGTTTATATTAATACAAATTCAACCTTAATCATTCAGTTAACAATAGACCAAAGCAAATTTATTCACTTCAGTCTTGAAATTAACTTTATTTAAAGCATAACATGGATAGTATTATAAATCCCTTCAAAGAAAATGTATCTTTTCCATATAACAGTGATATCAGATTGCACTCAAATCCAATCTGGACCAATTAAATTAACATTATAAATGTTAAATTATTTCATTTCAATGGCTTCTGATCATCTAAACATATCTGTACTACCCCATCAAGTGTATCAGTATTAATCTGCCAAAGCAACTTCTTAGTTCTCTATTTATCTGGAGATCTTTTTTTTTCACAAAATAAAACTCTCCTTACATTTTAATTAATTTATTAAGTCAATTATATTGGTCACCTTGAGTCATTCTTGACTTGCATCATTGTGGCAACATTCATAGTTACCAACATAACAGAAACTGCCTCTACTATTCTAACCTCATACATTTAATATTTTGGATATCCTTATTTCTCCAAAATATTCCTTTCAATAAAAAATACAACTTATCTTTGAAAGTATTTAAATCCCAATATGACCAGACAAAATGCAACAGTGAGCTAAAACCTCTTTATCACATCCCCAATAATGTAAAGTCAGTATTTAGAAACATTATCCTTGGTCTTTGTGGGGTATAAAAGTACTTATTTCAAACATTTCAAAGCAAAAATTAAACCCACTTGCATGTTGCTTCATCCACATGTTCACCTAACAGAATACTCTTGTCTTACTTTCTCTACAGGCACATGACTCCTATTGCTTAAAGCCTTACATACCTTACTAACCAAACCCATAACTACAGCAGATTCATCCCTTACTTCCAGTAAGAAAGCTACCTCTAATGGGGATGTAAGATCCAGTAATGCTATCAAAACCATCTGCCTTGCTGCAAGAATCTTTCACATTCTAATCTTACAAAATAAGGCAACACAAATTTCTGCTGAACCTGTGACTTACTAGCCCAATCTGATCCAAACTTTAACTTATTCTCTGGAAGCAGTTCTTGTTTTTTTACTACCTTTCCATTTCTTATTTTATTTAACATTTGTTTACCAGGAAAGTCCGACTTGGAACGAAGCCAGTTTTCAGTGGAGGCCCGGGAAGAAATGCTCCAGATGCATGTCTTTGTACCTTTGAACGTATCTCCCCCTGGACTCCTATCTACATCTATCATTACAGATGTTAGCCAGGAGTCAACTTCCAGCCTAATTAAGATATTATACAATGTCACTACTGCCTACTTTATTATGCAAGATGGAACTGCTCTCCTACCATAACCATTTTACTAACAGCAAAATCTGCAGGAGTTAAACTAGCTAGCTTTTTTTTCCACTTGCCATTAGTTATAGATATTAAATATACATTTTACAACAGTACAACTTCATAATACAGGCAGAAATCAAGAATATTAAGGTTTCCCATATCCTTTGAGAGTATCATTTTATACCATGACACTTGAGATTTGTCTTCATCCCAAATAGAATCCCACACCATAGGTCTGAATGCTATCTAAAAGTTTTTTTGGGATATCCCCCTGGAAATGCTTGAAAGATATATAGCAGCAAAGAGCAAACAAAATACAGTGCTTGAACCCTCTAATCCAGTTTATATTCAATCATTTTCTACCCAAGAAAAAATTGTTCTTTATTTTTTATCTCATTATACATCTTATTAATAGAATCTTCCAGGCTATTTCTTGGACAAATTCCAACGTATTTGACATATGCTGAATACCATAAATAAGGGTCTATGTTCACACATCGAATAACAATTTCAGTGAATGGCTTATCAGCAAATGTTGAAATCACCAGACACGCTTCTCTTTGAAAAATAATTCTTCATCGAATTGCCATAGTTGGTCAACATCACGAACGTTAATAAAAACACCTTATCAACCAAGGTTGGGGGATGCACCCCTCCCCAACTACATATACCAACTCCAAGATTACACTACAGTGGGGAATAGGGCAAATTTATAAAAGGGTTTCTTTAGCTTACCTTACGTATCATGGTACTTCCTGGTTGTTGGCCAACTATGGCTATTTGATGAATTATTTTTCGAAGATAAGCGTGTTCAGGGATTTCTACATTCGCTGTTTAACATTCGCCAATAAGCTGTTCACTGAAATTGTTATTTGATGCGTGAACACAGACCTCATAAATACTGCACTGTGTGCTATCATCATCAATATTCCAGTCAAGGTCTGCCTTTACACCACAAAACACAAACTAATCAGTTTAAATCAATTGTGGAATACATTTTACTTATCTCATTGCTTTAACAGAAACAAACAAACTGCAGTCATGGTTTAATACTTAAACAGGCCTATAGGAAGAAGTCAAACTTGGGTTCTTCCCCATATTATTAAATAAATGAAACTTATATACTCATCATAACAAAAGAAAAAACAGTACTACTAACTGCAGACACTAGTTAACTCAGCATCTAAACCTTTCCTATAATGCTCTGCGGATATCCGCTTTTTCCAAATATCATTATGCCCCTGGACAGTGCACACAGATACACATCACAGGACACACAAACAACATCCCTCCGGGCCTCTTTTGTCAAGGTTGGGGGGTAGGAGGGAGGGGACTCTGAAGTGGACATATATGGTTCTTGAAGATCTATAATTATGGCGAGTACCCAGTGCTTGTACATGATTCAGTCCATTCACTTAAGCTAGTAGGACACAGTCCAAAGTTCTTCCTTTTGGGTTAGATCATGACAGAATACCTCTGATGACTGTGAGGCTGAAGGAAGACCTAAACCACACATCATGTGTGTCTTTCAAAAGTAAGCAAAAAAGTCACAGTTGCACAAATATCACCCACAAAGGCATTTCAGAAGAAAGGTAGTATGAGCCTTAGGTTTGGTAGGTAGATCTTTGCTGTAATTATGGTAGTAATACATAAAACAATTAGAAAACCACCTAGTTTAGACACTTACTGGCCCAACTTCTTAACTGCAAAGGATACAACTAGTTTGTGATCTTTTCTGATAGATTTTGACTTGTTCAAGTACAGCACAACTGCCTAGGCACAAACAATTTAACACAGAGTGACCATCACTAACATAGGAGTAGAAAAGGTACCATCTAGGGACAAACTGGCAGGATTGAAGCTACAAAGAAAATGAGGCTGTTGGCATGGGACTTATTTATTTGGAATAATATGGGATTCCTGCACTATGACCAAAGAACCTTGAGAAAAGTGGTTAGGATGCTAAAAATGGTTGCAAGTTCAGCTTGGTCTAATGGCAGCAACTGAAATGCAGCGATCCTATCTGTAAAAAGAATTATCATCCTGCAAAACACCATCTCCATAAAGCAACCAATAAACATTGATGCCTACACTAGCTCCATCTGTGTGACATTGCACTCTCTAATTCACTGCTATTCCCCAAGGCTTGTAATAACAAAAGCAAAGGTGCCCTTGCTTGGATTAACAACTCCAGAGACAGGGCTGCTTAGAACCAGTTGTCCAGATAAGGAAAAATCTTAACTCCTTGTGGTTTACAGTGAGCAGTCACAACATTCATGCATTTGCTGAACACCCTGGGGGGGGGGGGGGGTGAGCCACAAACTGCAATCTTTACATGCAGGAATGCATCCTTGGAATCCCAACAGCACATTCAGTCTCCTTTCCAAAGGGTATAAAAGAATGGACCGCACACTAACCATCTGGAATTTATTTGTATTTTGGTATAAACTGATTTAGGCGGTTTACATCTACTACTGGCTTTTGGTCCTTTGTTAACTTTTTGAACCCAAAACATCTGAATAATAATCTTAGGATTTAAGATATCTACTGCACCCATCTGATGGTATGGGACATCTGGAAGGGAAGATTGTGTGATTGGCGGTTTAGACAAAAAAGGCATGGTATAGCCTTTAGATATAATGTCCTGCATGATAGCCAGCCACACAAGCAAGTGGAGGCACTCAATCCCAAAATGCCTCCAGACAGGAAGAGTTGGAGCCAATTTTTCATAGCTACTGCAACTGACCCCCAGAGTGAGGGCTACTGAACCCCTGAAAAGTTACTCTGCTGACTGCTGCTCTGGTGGTACCCATTCTGGAAGCCACAGCACCTAAGCTAGCCTCTGTCTACACTCTGGAAAGTGTTCCTCTTTTGGCTTTTTTGGCTTTTTCATAACCATAATTTCCCAGAACTCTGTGAGAAACCTGACACATATAGCCATGAAGGTCTTGCCTCACTCTATTTTCCACTTCAGCTTTAAGCCTGGGACCACAGATGCGGGTAATTAAACTACAAGTCTAAAGCTATGCATGTCTACAAATGGAGATACCTGCATCAGCTGTCTTCTCTGTTCCACTGACTGATTTATGAGAATGTTGCATGGTGAGGTTAGCAACTGTAGAAAATATTTATGTCTGGGACACTAAATTGTTCTGTAATAGCAGTGCTGATCAATGTTGGATAAACAGTTTATCGCTTATAAATTAATTGCTTAAGATGTGTACTCCTACTTCTTAAAACAATCCATCAGCCATATACACTGTGATGGAGTCAGCCAATGGAATCTCTTTTCCAGCAATCTCATTCCTTGGCAAGCCAAAGAATCTTGGCCAGTTTCCTTGAAAAAGGCACCACAACATCTGATTCTTGCCAAGCCCATAGTTTGAAAAGCACCATCATCTTCTCTGCAGGTGTAACTACCCAAGAAGTAGATGACAGGGAGGGAAAAGTCTCTTACAAGATTTTCCCAGATAGAGATGCAAGGTCAAATGACCATCCACCCTATCAGGGCAAAAAAGATTTTAAGGGGGAGTTCAGGTGCTTCCTCTTGTACCTCCTCTTCCTGGATACACCTGGAGGGAAATGATCCAAAGAGGATGGAAAATAAAACTGGCTGAAACACCCAGCTTCTATTACACCATCTGCTCTGTGTTCCACTGTGCTGCCATAGAAGAGATGAAGGGACTAAAGACCTAAATCGGCGAGTGCCTTGGGCAAAGGCACATCATCAGGGCAGGTTCAAGCAGTTGCCATTCCAGAAATGATGGCTACAAGGATGGCTTTTTGGTATGCACAGTCACTGAAATGAATGAGCACAGAACCTACACAGCAGGTGCAGCCAATGGCCCAGGACTGAATGAAATGACATTGAAACTTGATTTCCAGCACTGTAGCCAAAAGTCACTGTTGGTGCTGCAGCCAGCTTGACCAGCTCTGGACCCAAGGACTCAAATGTCAATAACACTAATACCAAAAACAAGCCCAACAGAATCTGTGCCATAAATAATGCTGAGACCTTTTGACAAGCCCATCTCCAACTCAATGTAAATGGGCATGTTGACAATGAAGACAAAAGAGAAGCTGTTGACATTGATATAGAAGCCTACAGTATATGCGTCAGCCTCTCAAAACATAGCATCGATTGGGGAGTCAATAAGGAGGCAAACGGGGTTGGAGGGTGGCGGACTAATATCTACAGCTGCCCTGGAAACTGAAGGGGGGGCAGATTTACACCAATCTCAATCTGGACCTTGACCATCACTTCATTCCAGTCCAAATTAACAGTTACAGTAGGACTGTAGAGCAATCTGGATGCTCACACATAGACAGAAGAATGAGGCCTGGAGGAATAAAGCTCAACTTCAGACACAGATGAGAACTACTAACACATTGTCTGGAAGCAGTCTCCTACAATGAAACCTCAGTCTGGGATACTCCTACATTAGATTCTGTCCCATAGTCAACTGTTTCCATACATTTGGAAGTATCTAGGGAACTAGGAGTCCTGGTTTTCTTAGGGGATATATATGACACCCGTGAGGAAAAACAAAAAAGACCAACTTCCTTATCTCACTTAAACTTTTCTCTGCAGAGGTCTATGCACAGGTCTGTGCACAAATAAATCATCATTTGTCTTTGGGAAGTAACTTTTTAAAACAAATTAAATTATTCCTGTTTAAGTTCTCTACTTATATCCTATACTGTAGACCAAGGAAAATAACACAATCGGAGTCATTTCCCTGCAGAAAAACTGTGTCTCCACACTTATTATTTTTTAAAATTATACGGTTTTCCACACTGTTGATTTATGCAACACAGCAAAAAAAAAAAAAAAACAGTTTTCAAAATGACTCCCTATTGAAATGTTGACACTCAGAATGTCGAGTACTGACATGTCGGGAAAAAAAACGAACATAAAGGAGAAGAGCAAATCTTGAACATCAATCTCTTTTAAGCTTCTTTTTCACACTCCCATAGACAGACATATTTTATACACCAATTCTGAGATCACCACACCTTGAATAAAAAGAAATATTCCAGAAAACGGTCATCTCAGAATTAGTATATCTAAGTCCGCTTTTTGAGCCAGTCTCCATGTTTCAGGACTCTCTCTAACTGGTCTATACATTTCAAATTGTTACCCTTCAAAATATCATCCACAGGCAGACCACACAAACCCAACTTTAGATGTAGCCAAAAACTATAACAGAATCACAAAGTGAATGACAGCATTAACTATGTGATGAAAGCCTAACATCCATGACAGCAGGGAAGGAACACCAAAATGATTCTGGCAGATAATATTTAAAAAGAATAGACTATCTTGGAAACAGAAAAGCATGGAGAGCAACACAGCTTACCACCAATACCAGAGATTTCAGATACCAGGAAGATTAAATTCAGCAGATAGGGAAATGCAGGGCATCATGGAAGAAGGGGGAGTTGGAGCCTGAGAAAGCTTTAGGCACCTGTGGCAATCAGTCCTACCAGATGAGTGGGTATACTGGATCATGTAAGATTTCAAGTATACAAAGGCAGTAACTTCACTTTATAAGCATTCAAAACTCTACTGGGTAACCATTAAAGCCTAGCATTTTACCCCTTGCTTGCCACTTCAAAATCTCCACTTATTTTTACTGTCTTACCATGATCAGTGCAACCACTTCTTCCTTGGTAACTTTTGCCAACTACAGATATTATAAATAATTTGGAATATTACTCCCCCCCCCTTTTATTCACTTTATTTTGTAATTCATAATGTGGTTAACAATACTGGCATAGTAACGGACATCACCAAATTAGTCCCATCTCCTCTTCGCAAACCTCTGATAATTTTTTGTCATCTGTGTTGTCCCAGTTTAACTGCTAAATACTTCTGATAAATCAGGAGAATTACAAACGTAGCAGTCCTTCAGGGATTCCTTTATAAACTCATATTTCTTGTCCAACAAACCTACAGTCCCTTGTTTCACCTTTTCCATCTCCTCCTGTACTGTCAGATCACCATCACATAATTTATTTTGCAACTCTGCTAAAAGATTTTGCTCCTTTCTTAAACCTTCTCCACCTGTTTTCACTACCATACTTGTTTAGCCCTTTCAACTTCTTAAAACTATCTTAGTCATCAAAATTTGTTGCCTCTGCTCCAGCTCAGGTTACTCTGTCAATTGTTTTCACTGGTCAACAGATACCTCCCATTTAAAATAACATAAGGAAATGACCAATGTTTGTCCAAATAAGAAATCAATAATATACATAACACAAACTCCTCAGGTGCATGATAACATACTACAATGGGATGAATGTTTAAAGCTTTAATTAAGATTAGTGTGGCAGTTAGTGCAGAGGACTAAATCTCTGAGCCGTTAAGCTGCTTCCTGAAACATCTACCTTCATTTGCCTACTGTGCAATTCTAAACAAGTCACTTAACTACACAGTGCTCAAGGGTCAGCCCTGAAAAGGGACAAGTGTGTCACTGTGCTTACCCGGTCAACAAACAAGAAAAAAATAAATAAGGTGCATGCAACTACTAAACAGGTTTATCAGTATGAGCTCATGATCTACACCTACAAACCTACCTATTACACTAGAATAAAAATAGTAAACTGCACCAATTCAGATTTTGTTTGAAACAGCAGTCAGGTCCATCACATTCACATCAATAAATGCATATTGTCCAAAACGTACTGCACAATATGCCCTGGGTCCACCACTAATGTCAGAAGTTCTTGTTATAGTATTCTAATCCCACAAATAGAATGCTATACCTTCTTGAAAATCATTTCCCTTGTCATCCCCCAAAAACCTTTTGTGACATACCTATGAGTATATAAACACTGCATATATTGTAATAAAAACTGCTACAAAGTAACCCTTGTCTCCTACATAACAGCCAACTGTATCTGCTAGCACTGTGTTTAGTACCATACAGCACCGACAAGAAATCAGTGTTATCCCTTTTCATCTTCCACCTTGAAATTAGAATACTACTTCCCATAACTAATATCCTTTTATTGATGTATCGTGCACCTGTTCATCTAACTGCAGCTCTTATATGGCTACAACTCAAGGCTCAAGTTTAAATAACCAAATAACACTCTCTTATATTTCTAGGTTCATAAGTTCATACTAAGCTAATGGCCACCAGGGTCTTTACAAGCTTAGCTGATCAACCCAACCCAGTTTTGTCACAGAGTTCCTTGGATACCTACCTATACGGTTGGGTATGTTAGTAAAGAATAATAAAAATTATAAATTGTTATGTATGGAGATTACGATTAATTTACCTACTGACATCTGTCCATCAGAGACATGGAGGCCAGACCGGGGATTTATTTGCAATTTCCCATTCAATGATCAAGGTTTCTTTTGAATAGGGTCAGGGATCAACTCTGCTTCACGTAGACGGGGAGCTTATTCCACAGCACAGGGATCCTTTCAGACACATATTGGTCCCTCCAGCAGGTTCTATTCATGTTGCAGACAAAGTTCAGGTTCTTGGGTCCAGTGTTTCTTGTACTGTTTGTCTTGTGGATGGTGCAGGAGATCACAAAGAGCTGGACATCACGATGCCTTACATGCTAGACATAGATCACCCCTTATTAACCTATAGAAGTTTGAGTAAAGAGAAATGACTTTAAAGGTGATTTTTGCTGAAGTGAACAGTGCACTTAATATTCCTTGTCACTAAACTCATCCCATATCCATGGGAAAATACTCTTTTAACAACTTTTTGGCACAATCCACAAACTTTTAAATTCTGAAAAGCCCCCAATCAAAAAAATAAAAAAGCTTAGCTATTTTCAAAGTCAGTCCTAGCTTAAGGCAGCTTCTTTTCACAGACCCAGTACAACTGTCGAAACTAAAAAACAAAACCTCTTAAAATATGTAAACAACATTTCAACCCTAGTTTAACCCATAGTACGTAAAAATAAAATCAGCTATGTAACAATAGCATATTTAACTCACCCGGCCTATCAAGCAACCCATGCTTGCTTAGTTATGCATGACAGCTAAAGGAAAAATTCTCACTGCATTTTTCTCCATCATCCCTCACTTTCTCCCTTACCTATCAGAAGTACTTGTTTAATATTGCATAACCTTAACACAGTCAAGTCCTAGTCAAAATTTACATCTTAACTCCAAACAGTTTCAGTAAAAAAGAGTGGAAGCCCCCACCCCCATCTCTTTCCATTTAACTGCTTCACCACTATTAAGAATTTTAGTATATATAACAAAGCACTGGCTCTAATAACCTTAAAGGCAGATTTTAGCTGGATTACCAACAGTCATGGCACACACAAAAGCACCAGCCTACTTTCAGATGTGCTCACCCAAGATATTCACATGTAACTTTAGAATCCCACCTCTCCCCATTTGAGTATCTTCCTAATCTATTACTTCACAAACGTCTGTGCAAACAGAGCGTTACTCACACCACATCTACTTATAACCAACACTTTTCATTTATATAACTGCATTCACCTTTGTAAAGATACACTTTTACAGAATACCATCACCTTAGAAAGAAAAGTCCAGAAATATCCTATGTACTTTGGAATAGTTCATTGTCATCAGTTTTCCTTGGCATGCTATGTGCTGCCTTTTGTTGCTGAAGCATACAAGTTCTAAAAAATGAAAACAACTTGACTCACAGATCTTCTAAAAAGTTTCAACTTGTTCAGAGCCAAGCTTTCTATTATCTCTCCGCTGTTCTTTACATCAATTTCAGTACACTCCTCTCACCCATCAAAGGCAGTTTTCATTTCTTGCTAGTTCACTCCCTCATAGTGCTGTCAGAGATTCCATAGAATCCATAAAGATCTTAAATTCACATGGAAAAAATAATTTTAAAATCTGCCTGATAAAACACAAGAAAAACCCTAAGTTATAGAGCTATACTCTCTCAAAGGAACCAAGTACACTTGTGCAAGTAAACTTACCATAATAGTAGATGTTCTAATAGGCCACTGTTGCAGTAGCTTAAGCTATTAGGGGTCCTATCCCACCAAGTGTCTGGCTGGTTTTCAAAGCTAAAGGGCACGTTCAATGCGCTCTAACTGTCCAAAGCTCATGGGGAGCTCCATAAAAAAAAAAGAATCATTAGCAAACTGACAGTTACACAGGGCACTCTGAAGGGGAAGACTTCAGCTGCAAGAAAGCTTTGAATATTTTGGCTTTCAAAATGTCCTTTTAAACTCAGCTCCCCTCAAGCTTCAGACGTTACAGCATATGGAAGGTGCCCTTTAGCTTTGAAAAGCTGACTAATTAGTGGGGGTAAGGACCCGCATAGCTTAGGCTGCTGCAACAATGATCTAGTGTTGATGGCAAAATCTAGTCCTTCATGCTAATTTTTTCTAATCAAACCATGTCTTGGCTTTACTGTCACAACCAAAACACACATGAAAACGTTTGCACTCTTTCTATCTTTACTTGGCTCGCAAGAAACCCAGACCAAACAACCAGCTTATCTTGCACATACGTCTGATAATTCTGCCCTTCTCTATTCTCAGGTATGTCATTTTCCCCAAGTTTTATCTTCAATGTCTGCATGCATTTCTATAAACACCTCTAATTCAGACAAGTACACACACTGCTCTTTTAAATTTCTTATCTTCTATCTAGACTTCTTCAGATGTGAACTTGGATTATCTACAAGTTCTCATTTGCTTCTGAAATATAAATTACCGAGTTTGGCACTTACATTTCTACTCTTCTCCTGAAGGCTGCTGTCAACATCTCCCAGGGTACCTTGTCAGGTATATACATGGACTATCTTCCAGAAGGCCTTCTGAAGGTACCACTACCTTATCACAATTCACCAAATTGCCAGCAGTCATTTTTAACAACTTCAATATATAAACTCTTTTTTTTCTTTCACTTTCTTCACAGTTTTTTATTATACATAACATTGCTAATCAATCATTTGAGCATAAAAAGCTTCCAAACTATTACAAAGTTGAAAAAAAAAGTAAGACTGCACAGGAGTGAAGACATAATTCTTATCCACATCATGCCCCAGTGTAGAAAGCAAGGATACCGTTCCCAATTGGCAAGCAGAATTTAAGATGCCTATCACATGGTCTAACAGCAAGCCCAAAACTGGGTCACCTAGAAGGAAAAAGCAGTGTATAATACTGTTTGGTTATTAAAAAGAGCTATACTAACAGCTTTGTGAATGGTCCTGTTAAGCAATAAGACCACTTCTGGCACAAAAACAAACATCCATGAAGTTATGAAAAAGAAGTGTAAACATGTTATTGGACTCCTCTTAATAAACTACAAACATATTCAATTCAGTTCACACTCAGTCCTACCCAGAGTTTCATACATGTAAACAGAGATTTTAAGGCACACAACACTCATGTCAATATATGCAAAGTGTTATAGACGAACATGAACTCAGAAGTAGAAAAATGACACAACAAATGCAGGGTTTCATAGCATCAGTGTCTGGCTATAAGTGTTAAAACTATACAGCTGCCTCTAGAGTCATATAAATGCCTAAAAACAGTAGCATCACATACCACTGTTATAAAAAGAACAGAGGTACCAGTCACATTACTATGCTTGTATGTTAAGCTCAAACTTAATTCCACAAGGAGAAAGATGAGAATACAGCACCTTGCTGTTCAGATCTACCATTAGAAGCGTCCAACTTCAAACCAATTCTCTAATACATCTCCAAAGTAGTGTTCAAACATCAGTATCTTGTCTTTTTCTGTAGTAAGATTTGCTGTAACTGAAGGGAAGTTACTGATAAATGGAAATAAAACTGAGAAAAGGCTCAGTGTAGGTTATCAGGTGCACAGAAATTGCAGCAGAGACAACACATTGGTGTAAAAAGAAAAACAGATTTGGAGCGTACCACATGTGTGTTGTTAACATCTTTAACATGGGTAGAATGAGAAATAATGACAAACAAACCAAATGTACCTTTGTATTTTCCAGTTGGATCGCAGTCTTTTTTGCAAGGATTTATAACCACTACTGGCATTGAAAAGTTCTTTTTTTGAAGTATTAAAAACAATTGTGTTTCTGGGTTCTTGTTCCATTTTTACCTAAAAATCAGGACACAAAAGTTAAGCATCAGTCCACATAGAGTAAACAATATTCTTTAAAAGTATACGTATTAGCAATGTTTTAAACTCTAGAACAAAACTGAACAGGGCTAAAACATTGTAACAGTCTACATATTAACTACAGTTATACAAAAGTCCATCAGAAGCCTCAAAACAAGAAAATTATGGCCTTCCCCTCTGAAAATGATGTCATAAATGCCCTTCCCCTCTGAAAGTGATGTCATAAATCGCATCACTCTTTATGGAATACTCCAGTGCCCCCATCTATTACAGGGTCTGTCAGCCTCTCGTTCCACCCTCGGACTATCTCTGATTCAGGGCTGGGGATGGTGTGGAACCCAAGGTCATCCCACGGAATCATGGTGTCCACAGCTTCATCCATCCACTACTTCTGCTGGTGGGGGGTCCATTTTATGACCTGCCTTTCATTTTCCCCTCCCCTGAGATTTCCATTACTTCCAGGGTGAACACACTATGGGGATACGCTGATGTATCACCCCACCTCTAGAGCAGCTCAGTCAAACTCCCCTCTCATTCTCCTCTTTGGACCAAGCCCCTCTCTCATGTCACCAGCCACCACTAGGGATCTTAAAGTGTCAATGGCTACGAGAATCGCCTCCACTTTTAGATGGCAACTCCCTTCCCTCCCTCCTTGCTACTCAGTCAGTTGCCCAAGCAACTAATTTAACCCAGATCGTATGGCCTGTAGTTAGGATTTACCTCGACACCACCAAAGCAGTTCACATATTTTAATTGTGGTGCATTCCTCTAAACATGGAAAACTATTAATTCTTGCAGCCTTAGTGTGTTTTATAGCAAGGAAATGAAAAGCTGTGGGCATTAAATTAAGAAAACATTAGATAGTGCAGAAAGTATTCATAAAAAAATTAAAAACACTTTGCATAAGTAATACTGCTCTCTGCAATCCATGACTGGAATGACCTGGAGATCTACTGCAAACTGCACTATCACAAATAAAGAATAAATATCTGATGGCACAGGGGAAGCCTCAGCTATGCATTCTGATTAGGTCTGTTAGTACAGGTACCTACTGGGCAGGGTCCCAAGCAGTATGTGTACATAACCTTTTCTCCCCATAATCACACATGCATCAAACATCCTGCTTTGGATGCTGTGCAATTAAATACTCTTTGGCTCCTTCCATCACCTTTTAAATTTTAATGAAATACTTGCATATAAAGCGGTTCTGCTCTACCACCTCCCTAACCCTTCCCTTCTTCTCTCTTTCTGTATATGTATATTGCACACACCTTCTACATCCCAACCCTCTGATGCATCTGTATGTAGGGTTATTCTCACAACAAGCCACAGCCTCAGTAAAGTGCTTGTATCAATATTCTCCATCCCATGTCCTAATCCAAACTTAGAAGTAAGATGTTCATGTCTATGGCTGTCCTCACCTTGTCCATCAATGACACCTTAAGTAAAATACCCATGTCAAAGATAACCCTACACTGTCACAATTCCAACTTAAAGTAAATCTGTTCACGTCTAAGGCAGTGCCCCTTCACCATGTCAGAAGTTTCATTTATTTCCATTTTCATAATGCTTGTATTTGGGTAGAGTACCTCAACAACAGACTGAATTTTAAATATTCCCTACAGAGGACTTTGTTAGAATTGTTGGGGTAGCAAATGATTGCAACTAAGGAAATGATTCTTCTGAGCTGGGATACAAGATCTGAATTTCTTTTCTATATTTAATGTTATTTGCTGCCAAAAGACAATTACTAGAAAATGGAAAACAAAATTTACACAAAATAAATGAAGTAACAAAATGTTGTACAGGAGATACAGGAACTGTATGTGGGCTCTTTAGAAAAGGGATGGAGCAAATTACATAGAAATAAATGGAATGTGTGGGAACAATGTGCAGGAGGAGGAGTGAAACATAAGGGATTGCAGGATTTGAGCAACTTATGTAATGGCGTGAATGATAATTGTTAAAAAAATACATATATGTATAATTCATAAAATATTTAAAATGTTTTTTTCTTTTCTATAAATATATGGGCTTCTCAGTGATCATATAGACCACTTGAGTAGTAACAGCTTATGAAAGACTGACTTCCGTTTCAGCAATTTTTCTTTCTCCAAGATGCAGCTACCTCAGAGTGAAAATAATTACTTAAGACAGTGTTGGGAGGTGAAGCCTCCCCAAGAAGAAGCAGGGTAGGTCCTCCCCTGCAACACTGCTCTTCTTGTGTGAGTTTTATACAGTGATGAATCTGCCCAACTGTTATACAGCCATGGGTACACATATTGTACGGATATGATTATTCATGCTATAGTTTTGAGCAGATTTTGCTTGCCATTTATCTCAATGCGTGTAGTTTTCAGGGCTCATAATAAATCTGTCTTTGCACCTGCCCAGAATTTTTAGAGAAGATGGAACAGATTTCAGAGAGAACAATGGAACATCATGTGGTGCAAACACGGGAACATTTTTCAGATCATAGTAATGGTGCATATGGTGGTGAGGGGCTGCCCAGACCATAGAAGAGATTCCTGGAAGAAGAAAGGAACAGAAAGATTGTTAATCCATTTACCTCCATGGGCCAGCATTCCACCACTTTTTTTGCCCCTGAACTACAAGGACTTATGATAAGTTGGAGCATTTGTTGCTTAAAGAAACTTTTGTGCACTTTACGCTCACAATGGTATTTGGATTTGGCCATTACTCCAAGGGGTCTGATGGCATTTAAGAGTCCGCCCACTCCCTTTGACCCACAATGATGATGATGATAAAAGATTTTTAAATTAGGTGGGCGCTGCTGTTCACTGGTGCTCATTGGACTGGATTAACATTCTAATAGAAAGGGACACTTTAAAACAACGAAAATTAAAAAAAGAGATGTCAGCTATTTGTGGGTCTCTTTCTAATACATTTCTCTTTCTAATACATTAAATGCTACACATTTAGGACAATGCCTGGCAGACATTAATGAAAAGCTCTTGAACTTTCAGAAAGAACTTTTACATAAAAAGAAGACTAAATTAAAAAGAGATCTTGCCCTTCTGTGGAGAACCAGTTGGAAGAGACAGCAATCAGGTGTTCGTTTTCAAGATCAGGAAGTGAACAAGAAACAACATAGTGAGTCGTGAGCATCATCGGATGTTACGGGAGGCTCCACGGACTGGGAAAGTGATGATTCATCTTATCCACCCCCTCCTCCAGCTCAGGTACCTAGGTATATGCAAGAGAACTTTTCGGAAAGACAGACGGATGGTGAAAAATGAATGAAAACATGGGAGAAATTATGCTGAACCAGTTCATAGGTTCATACTAGGCTATCTGCCCTAGGGCATTTATAAGCCTAGCCAGAATGTGTTTAGCTTTCGCCACCCATTTTAAATTTATTTTGCTATGCCCTTTTTCGAGGTTAGTATACTGTGCCTCTGTCTAACAGTGACACAGAAATGATACCCGGGGTAAACCTACGATCTCCCATCCACTCATCAAGATTCCTCTTGAAGAGAGTCAATGAGGGACTCTGCCTAACCTGGACTGGGATTTTATTCCAGAGTGAAGGGAGCTCTGGGTTATGAATCTGTCCCTCCAGCATGTCCTATTTATTTCAGTGCTGAGGTTCAAGTCTCTGGAGCGTAGCTCAATGGGATTTGGATTTTCTGAGGTGCAGCATGTCCATTAATTCGGGTTGGACATGGCTTTATCGTCAGGCACAGATCGCCTCTGAACAGGCGGTATGCCACTGAGTAGAGCTGGAGTTTCTTTAACCGGGCAGCATATGGCATCTGTTTGAGCCCTTTGATCCTCTTGGTGAGGTACTTTTGGGGTCTTTCCAGTTGCTGCAGGTGTCTGGTAAGGTACATCGCAAAGGGGCATTGTACTCAATTATGGGCCTGATGAGGGATGAGTAAAGAGGCACGATGGCGTCCCTGATCTAGATGTGAATCCCTTCATGATTAGGTGGGCTATATAAAATGTTTTTCTAACCACTTTGGCCACGTGGTTGTCAAATGAGAGATTGCTATCAACTTGGGTCCCCAGGTCCCTAATTACTTCTTCTGTACTTAATGGATTACCACCTATGTGGTAATTTGTGGGCACTTTGTTTTGCCAAAGGGATGACTATACACTTTTGGCATTTAGCTTGAGGCCATGGCTCTGGCACCAGTTGTCTGTTTCTATGAGGCCCTTTTGGAGGATGCTTGTGTCGGCTGGAGAGTCGATTATGGCGCCCAGTTTGCAGTCATCTGCAAACTTGGTCAGCCACAGTCCTTCCGTGTTGGCCTGTACCTCCGAGAAATATATACCGAACAAGACAGGTCCCAGGACTGAGCCTTGTGGGACACCACTTGTAACTGGTTTGGAGTCTGACATGGCTCCAGCAATTCTAACCATGTGGGTTCTGTCCTTGAGCCAATTTGCAATCCATCTAGTGACATAGGGGTTTATATTTAAGCTGGTGAGCTTATCTATAATGCTCGAGTGGGGTATTGTATCGAAGGCTTTTGCGAGGTCCAGGTAGGCTGTGTGGACCACCTTCCCCTCGTCAATGGCCTTGGTGACTGTTTCAAAGAAATCAACCAGGTTTAAGAGGCAGGATCTGCCCTTAACAAAACCGAACTGGGTAGGATCCAGTGTCTGTAGGTCCCCAATATCTTTATTTATGAGGTCCATGATGATCCTTTCCATAGCTTTGCAGACCAAGCTAGTCAGGCTTATGGGGCGATAGTTTCCAGGATCCGTTGAGGCACCACCTTTATGGAGAGGGACCACTGTTGCTGTACGCCACTCTTTGGGCACATATCCTGTAGTAAGGCTGAGAATGAACAGTAGTTTTATGTTTGGGTTTAGCTCTTCTTGGAGTTCATGTAGGATGCAGCCCGGGACACCGTCTGGTCCCATTGACGCTGTGTTTTTTGCTTTGGAGAGGGTGGCTCTTACCTGAGCATCTGAGATGTCAGGGGGGCAGCACTCTGCTGGAATAGATATTTGCCCTTTTGGTGGGGAGGGGGGGGAGAAGTTTGCGCTGAACCTGTCAGCCAGGATGTTGGCAATGTCTGTGGGTTCGGTGTATTTTTTGTCATTTTGGACTAATTCTGAGCATATCTGGGAATTACCACCCAGGTTCCTAACATAACTAAAGAAAGCCTTGTGATTATCCTTAGTGTCCTGTGCAATTTTTCTCTCGAAGCTGGCCTTAGACAATTTTATGTGTGCCCGTAGTTTTTTGCTAATACTGATCAGTGATGCCTTCCCTTTTTGGGATTTTGCTCTATCATTTAGTAGCTTCCTCCTTCTATTGTATAGTTTGTTTATGGTTGGGGTCCACCAGACAGGATGTCTGCCTTTGGAAGATTGGGTCTTGGTTTTATTTGGGATCGCATGATCCATGCATTCCTGAAGGTGTTCATAGAATGCGTTTATAAAGGATTCTGCGGTCTGGGCCGTATTTTCCACAGGCCCGGGGGCTTTGAAGGATTAATTCATCTTCCAGGAAAAGACAGTAATAACAAAGCTATAAAAGGACCAAACGGAACTGATTTAGCAACTGTAAATACTGTTGTTAATAATGTGGAGGATGGAGATTATTCTAAGCATGTAATAACGGATATGTAATAAATCTTTCAGGCTGCGTGCTTAATGATAGTCAGATTTCTATGTTAAACTGTGGTATCAAATTTATCTTAACTGTATTACTGCACTTATATATGCTTAAAAGAGATGTTTTTTGTTTAGTTAGAAAGTTAAATCTTTTTAACTTTTTTGAAAATACTGACAGGATAAATAATAATGAGATTATGAATAGTTCGGTTGATCCAATATTAGATGTGGCAGATGATATGGAAGAAAGCTTTTATTCATGTGTATCTGATATGGAGACAGATGATGGATGTAATGCATTTCGTCAGTAAAACACTAGTAATACAGTATGCAAAACTAACTTTATTCATCCTTTTTCATATAAAGGGGTTCAACAATTTTCTGCCATGGTTAAGTTTATTATTGAGTCAGCCTTTTCTAATTTTATGAAGTGAAATACATTATAATTTAACAAAATTAGAATGGAGGGCTCTACAGGACTTTAATCAGGATGAACTGATTTTCAAACATGCGGACAAAGGTAATAAAATTTTGAACTACATCATAAGCAATATTTAAAAATGTGTCATGATCATTTAACTGATGGAAATGTTTATGAAATAGTTAGTCCATAGCAGTATAAAATAGCTCTGTCAGAATATCAGGAACTGTAAAATAAAAGGTCTTAGAAGGGTGTTGAAAATAAGTTTAACAGCAATGGGTGTGAAATGGCTACTTTTTATTGCCTCCCCAAAATTCATAAAAGCTTGTACGACTCCCATAGTTTGTGTGTGTAATTATTTCTTACATAATATTGGTTTAATTTTACATTGTTACTTATTACCTTTACTTAAAAAATACCTTCATACATAAAAAGACGCTTTTGATTTTTTGGATAAAATGTCTGATTTAAAATGGACTGGTGACATGTATTGGATTACAGTGGATGTTAAAAGCCTTTATACAAATATTCACAGTTTTGGTATTGAGGCTTTAGAACTTTTCTTGGAGGCTAGCCCTGGAGCCCTTTATGTAATAGAGCTGGTCCATTTTAGTTTAACACACAACTATTTTGAGTTTAATAAAAACATTGTTTTACCAGTTACAAGAACAACCATGGGGGCACCTTTTGCTCCCATTTATGCTAACATATTTGTGGGTTTGTTCAAAATCGGAGGGTGCTTTATGTGCATCTAGACATCTGGGAGTTAAGGTGGCAGCTTAGGTTAAATGCCACCCAACCACCTGGTATTAACGAACATGTAAATATTGCCTGTATATTGAAATTAAAGCATATTTTAGGGTAATGGCATAAACTGTGGTTAATGCCATTATATGTATTTTAATGCATAACAACAAGAAAGTAGTTTTTATGTCAAGTTTTGATGTGAATGTAATATGTATTTTAGACATTTTTTTATGTGCATTTATTATGTGCTTTTGGGTTGATTGGTGATTATTCAATTAGTCAATTGGGTGTGGTTTTGTATAAAAAGGACTGGGTTATGGAAATGGCATTGTTATGAAGAAGTCCCTTTAGTAGAGAAGAAAGCGCTAAACCAGTGTGTGTTTATATGAATAAAGCTGCTATTGGTTCCGACCTGCTAGTGTGAAGTTTCTTTTGGATTTAGTATGTGGATTGTGGAGTTTGGAGGTATTTTGTTATTTGGATAGTTAAAGTTGCCCAGGATCAGGGCAAAGGGTTGAATTTTGATAGATTCAAAGAAGTTCAGATAGGTGGAGTGGGCATCTTGAGTCAAAGTTGGGGGCCTACAGCTAGCTAGGATTTGAATACGGGACTTGTCAATTGTTAACTGCACCTGGAGCGTCACCTGTGCGACATACTGTTTGATCAGTCTGGAGGTGTGTATGTCTTTTATATATATTGCAACTCCACCTCCTTTTGCTTTGCTGCCCACAGTTTGGGGTCTGAATGTATGACCAGATGAGTAACCTGGTTTGGCTGGGGTGCTCTTCACAGCTTTGAACCAGATTTCTGTGACTGCACAAATATTAGCATCTTTCTGGGGTAAGAATGCTTGCAAGGAGTGCAGTTTCACGTTTAGACTCCTAGCGTTTAGCTGCATGACCTTTAATTTATGTTTTGATGAAATTTTCTTGTTGGTAGTTTTGACCTCATGGCATTGCCTAAAAAAGGCACTATGGGGGAGGCAAGAGCCTTTGCCAGGAGCCTGAAGCCCAAGGGAGACAGATGCAGGCCATCTCTGGCAAAGCATCATGGTTTGTCAATCACGTCATCCCAGGCAGTCAAGTACTGGATCCCCTTGGAATGACACCAGAAACTAAGCCAATTGTTAAAGTCAATCACTTTCCGTTGTATTGAGACATAATTCTGGGTGATGGTAGAATATGCTTAAAGCTAGGAACATACCTGCCTGGGATACATATTCAGCGAGTGATCATGTCTCTCTTCATATAGTCCAAGGTGGTATGTCTGAAGCCATTCACGTCAAAATGGGCTATGACACAGTCATAACAGTACCTGTTGAAAGACTTGAGTGCATGGGTGATATGGCGGACTCTACCACCTGACAAACAACTACCTGTGACTTTCTCCTTATCCAGCCTGATGAGGGGCACATCTGTGTCTCACAATGGAGTCTCCTATGATTAATATGTTGGGTTTATGTTTAGGCCTTAGTGGCTGTGAGACACAGGTGTGTGGACTATGTATGGTATGTGGTGTGGTGGGCAGTGGAGTTCGTATGTGTTTTTGCCTCGAGGTTCTCTTTGGTTTGGGTATGTTTTTGTTGAGGACCTCCACATATGTGGGGGGGGGGGGTGTTGTGTAGGTGTGGGTAGTGTTTCAGATGTGGTGTTTGTGTTGACAACCTTCTCAGTGCCAGATATACTGGCCTGTAAGAGACAGAGCAATGACTCTAGGTTCTTGATGTTATTGCATCTCTCACAAATTATGTTCCTAGGTGGTAGTAGCAGAGGTATGTCCATGTACATGAGACAGTTGTTACACTGTCTCGGGATGACCATATCAACCAGACTTGCAGGAGAAAATGTAGGAAACTGTCCATCCATATTTGTCAGAAATTGAAGAAGAGAGGCCAGAGAGATAAGAGGGTAAAGGATGGAAGGTCTAACAGTAGTACTACTAGGTGATCACACAAGTGCTACTAAGGGAAAATTTGTAGCTAGAATAGCTCAAAAAGGGTTAAAAACCATGCAGCTGCAGCTCTGGATGCAGCAAACCTGTTTCTAGACTATGCTACTCAATTTAATGTTAAGAACACAGTAAAACTCACAAAGAAGCAGATTAACCACTTACAAACAAAATAACAGAACTCACAGTATGAAAAAATACAGTTAAACAGTAACAAAATGCAGTTTAACAGTATTGAATTGCAGTAAATAGCAATGAAATATAGTTAATCAGTAAACTGCTTTAAAACAGTACAAATGTAATAAATTAGCTCACAATCACAACAATAAACAACAGCTCAAATAAAAGAGTAATTCAGTAGAAAACAATCAATTTAATAAGGCTACTGACAAGCAGTAATAAAGTGCAGCAAACTACATACAGTTGAACTCCTAAGCACAAGCAGCAAAATGAAGTAGGAAGAGGCACATTTCTTTTACTCACACATTATACAAAGGGTGAGTTTTTGCACAGTACAAAGTATTATACCATTCAGGGTTATACCAAACATCCGCAAAATACAGGGGCCTTGGTACTAAACTACTAAGACTAAAAATGCACAAGAAATGCAAGGCTAGGCGGTGTAAGATCCTTGTAGATCGACAGCCTAGTAAGTACCCATGAACCTATAACAGTTTATTTCATAGTTCTCCCTCCACATGTTCTATAATTCTGTTTCTAGCTCCAGTTCCTGTGCTACAAATGTGACCTGCAGTACATGTGAGTAAGATACATTTGTGTGCATTTATATCTGTACAGTCTAGAATTTCTTCCAGTATATGCTTCCTTCACCCTCTTGTGAAAACTGTTTTTCAATGCACACAAGCCTGAAGCAATAAAATTTCATCCACTGATACACTGCATTTGTTAAACTGAATGACAAAGTTTACTTTGACTTTGATGTGATGTCAAAGTACTGACTCACTAACAGAGCTCTGATGTAATTGTACAGATAATGGACCATACAACTGTCTTGCGGTGGTGGTGCTGCGGTAGCGTTGTCGCCTCACATTAAGATGCTGTCCTGTTCGATTCTCAGCTAGAGCGTCTTCTGCGTGGAGACGTGCGTGAATGGGCATACCTTCGTTGAAGGCTGTACGTCAGGGCTGGTAACTCGGCATGTAAAAATCAACTACCAATCATTAGCGGACCGGAGTTCTGCTGTGGCGACCCCTAACCGGGAAAAGCCGAAAGACACAACAACAACAACTGTCTTGTAAAATATATCTTGCTAGAGATGTTTTATCTCAAGTTGCTGCTTTCTAACAATTAAATGGCAACAAAAATCACAGACAAAAGTCTTTCAGAGGGTTGCATGTACAGGGCATTGGTTGCGCAGTCATCTTTGTCATTCCAAACAAAGGTCTCTCTACCTTTAGGGGATAAGTGAAGCAAAGTTGCTAAAGCTGTTATATACTGTGAACATGTACTATTGCCAGTGCATCTTTAAGACTACTGTATAGCATTGCCGATTTAAGAATGCATTTATCCCTTGATGCACTTATCCCTTGATGCACTATCTACAGCCTAGTGCCTTTGGGCTCAAGAGAATGGAAGTGTTAACATCCTTCCTACTGAACTGACACTTTATACAGAATAAAGCTATCTGTTTACTAAAATGCTGGTGTATCCTGACATTTCTGACACCGACATTTATTATTAGTGGGTAACCAGACAAGTACTTTGCAACACAAAGTTTAAAAAGAAGCATCTTGTTACAGTTCAAGTTAATTTACTCTTTGTTGACTGGGTTAATCCCATTAGGCCAGTTTCCTCATTTCAAGGGAGACCAGAGGTGGTATTCATACTGACTAAGGGAAATTGGTCTAGGGCACCTGGGAACTTCCCCTGCTGTTCTTTCTGACAACTGCCATAGAATCTTTTACTTCCACCTAAGCTACCACCAGCTCAAGCACAAGGAACCTCTGTTTAACTTCTCACTCAAAGAACGGAAGATTCAAGAGAGTGCAGCACCCCCCTTATGCTGCACTGCAGAATCAGTATCAAGTACCAGGTGTGGGAAAACATCTCACAGTCTTCCAATCTTACAGCACCAAAGGTGAGCAAGCTTACCAACACTGACAATTGTTATCCAGACACCCAGAAATGTTGCATGCCAAATTAAATAATTACCCACTGTAGTTATAATTTCAAAATACTTATCTCACTACCTAAATTCTTTTGAAAATAGAGTTTTCAGAACTGTTGTGTATCTTTTAGAATAAAGAGCTCTATAATAAAGAACTCACTGTTTTTGATACACATAATCAACTGCATTTTATAAACCGTACTTTCCATTAATAAAGTGGGTTAGCCCCTTAATCCCCCCTCCCCTTTAAAAGAGCAAATATGTATTGCACCAGTTCAAAAACATCAAAGCAATTTTATGCAACCATATCTAAAAAAAAATACTCTCAGAGGTTTTGCAGCCTCAGATCATGTTATATGTATTAATTAAGGAAGTGCAGGAGGCATGCTCGCCACTTTACACCTAAGACTAACACCATGCTGACAGAATTCAAATTCTTAAAGACTGCATGTTCATACAAACTACTAGTGCACAGTACAACACACACTCACCTTTAGAACTATGTTGGAAAGGATACTGCCACCTTAAAATGTATTAACATAAAGTAAATCAGCTGCAATATACATTATAACCACAAGGATACTTACTCTGAACTTCTAAAGGAATAATTTCAGTTGGTGGCTTGGCAGATATAATTAAATAATGCCAAATTTTAATTCCCTCCAGCTTTAGTTCAGCATTTCTATACTACACCTACCCAAGAAACAGAAAATGAAATGTATTTCCTATTACTGTAGCCTTGTCTATACACTGTACTGTCCATTAATTCCATTTGTGGGTAGGGGTCACCTTACAAATGGGAGGAATTAAAATGCAGTCTATTGATATGAGTGATGAAGCCACACCTCTCAACCATCCAGATTTTTGCCTCATATTTTTATTCTATTCCTCATAAAATTTGTGGTTTTCTGGTACATCGAGGACTGAAGTCACTAAATAGTGACACATATTTGAGTTTCTCACTTCCTATCTTCACACAAATGCATGCTAACAAACCATGTTATTCTAGCAACTTTCTAAGTTTACAAGAGCAATATTTAAAATATGACACTATTTCTGAGCCCCCCCCCCCCCCAAGTATTATTTTAGTCCAGACTTATTGTGCTTAGAGTCTGAGGCATAAGTATGTAACCCGAATTATGAGTACTTCATACTTCAATCACGATTAGTTTCTGAAACTTAGTCCCTTGCAGCTGAGCAAAATAAGCCTATATAAACTCTAGTCAGAAGGTGCTAACAACTTACTCTCGAATAAATTCTACTACCGTTGTAAAAATGGACTCAGAATAATTAATTTCGGAAACTACAAGTATGTGCAAAGGTGAAATGCACACTATCATTAGCAATGCTTAATTGGGAAATCTCCAGGGGACAAAATAAATATCCACGCATCTTACCCTACCCCTTATACAGCTATTGTCCCCAGATACCTGGTGCATGCTGTAATTCGGAAAATGGAATAACATTTATAAAGTTTGCTGATCATTACAACCCCACACATTATAATGAATTTGGACTTTCAAAAACTGACACTAATGTTACATTCTCCCAGTAATTTGCAATGTAAAGAACTGACATCTGGCATTTATAAAACATTAAAAAAACATACGCACATCAAGCTCACTGAGCCAGTAACACGCACGTTTACTGCATGCATAGCAAGTTGTTGTTGTTGTGCATGCATAGCAAGTAACTTCGTTTAAGCAACTGTTGCTACGAGTAATGCAAACAGAATCGATACATCAAATTACTGGAGAAAGAAGTCCATTTCAACTATATTCATCAGTACAGGATTCCTAAATGCACAGTAAAACTTGTCATAAAAACAAATGAAATACTTAACCCACAACTCTCTATCCAATACAATTGCAATGCACACATTGATATCAGATCTACCTTTCCGAGTAGTGCTTCCCGCAATACAGACAAATATGTAGGCCAAATGCACACAAGCTTATGAGAAGACGCAGTTATCTACAACTGCGAAGATGAATATAACAGCTTTTCTCCTACACATTTACAACAATAGATCGCTGTCTCTGACCATTATTTACCTGTCTTGTTGTTACCATTTTCGTTCCTTGCCCAGTCAAATCATATAACACCGCAATGCACTCTGGGGCTAAATCTCAACTCCACAGCTGTCGCCAAGGCCGCTTCGTCGTAGCAACAGAGTGTACCATTTCTATTTTCTAGAAAGGGGTGTTTGTATCGGAAGTCTGATGTGTTTTCTTGGGTCATACTGAACTTGACATAATTGTTAGGGTCATTGTTCCTCAAGCACGAGGTACAAGGTTCGAGGTTCGATACTGAACTGTGGGGTTTGCATAGGAGGCTTTTTAGGCACCAGTGAACCATGTAGTCGCTGGAGGACCCAGACCTCAGAAAGTTATCTTATATTGATATTTTATAACACGTTTGTCAACCCAATAAAAGCTAATACAGCAATCTTGTGTTCTCAATAAACCAGATGGGTAATAATAACTCTTATTCAGGGCCAGTTGTAGTAATTTGGGGGCCCCCAGCAAGTTTCAAGTTGGGGGCCCTACCCAGGAGAATATAAAAAGTGTGACCATATTGCCATCACGCCTCCTTCCCTATCAAGCTCATGAAGCACCATTTAACAATCACTGTGTAGTATTATTACATTCAGGCCATTAAAAAGACTTGAAATGTCAAGGTACACACTGGCTGGCATTTAGTACCAAAGTTAGATTATGACAAGCCCCTGTACCACAGTAAGGTAGCCACTCACAATGGTATACACACACACACACACACACACACACACACACACACACGCACACACACACATTGACTGGGACTGCGCAATGGTGCAGCAGTTAACTTTGTCACACCCCCCCCCCCCCCCCCAGCAAGAGGTTCTCTGATTCGATTCTCAGCTGTGGTGCCTTCTGTCTGGAGTCTGCATGTCCTCCCTGCGTTCGTGTGGTTTCCTCCCACATTCCAAAGATATGCTTCAGCAGCATTTCTCCCTGGGCCTCTGCTAAAAATAGGCTCTGTCCTAGTCGGACTTTCCCGGTCAACAAATGTTAAATAAATAAAATTTAGTACCAATAAATTATGACAAGCGACTGTACCACAGCAAGGTAGCCACACACAGAGGTTCGCACACTGACTGGCATTTAATACTAATGTTACATTACGACAAGCCCCTGTACCACAGCAAGGTAGCCACTCATAAATACAGACACACACACACACACACACACACACACACACACACACACACACACACACACACTGACTGGCATTTAATAGTAATGTTACATTATGGCAAGCCTCTGTACAGCATCAAGGTAGCCAGTTCTGCAGAGGTACACAAAGACACCCACACAGACTCCCTCACACAGGACAGAGACACGAGGCAGACAGTTACACAGACTCGCAGACAGGACATAGACACCCACACATGATGGACAGCACTACAGTAAGACTGAACATTAAGAATTTAAAATACTGGGCTTATGAACTAATAATGATGCTAGAATAAGATTTTGCAGTAGCATGCATTGTGTGACCCCACATTTTTGAAGAACAGACCAAAACTTATAAACATCTGGACATTGTGCAACATTCTCATAGCCCCTACCAACCTCCAAACCTCTCAGCATAATTCCAAAGCTGAAAATAACTGCAGAACAAATGTATAACATCAAGGATAGTTAAAACATTGCAATGATAAACTTAGAAAGATATTAGAATAACAGGGATTGCATTAGCATTCATTACAATAATCAGTACATTCTGCAGAACTCTCATAGTCCCCCCAAAAGTCTCAGCACAATTCTAGAGGAGGTACAAAAAAAAAAAAAAAAAAAAAAACAAGACAAGGATGTAACATTAGGGGGTTTAAAACATTGTGGCTATGAACTAATAACGATGGTAGGATGGTAGAATAACAGATTTTTCCAGTAGCATGCATTGTGTGAATTCACATTTTGATGACTAACGGACCAAATATACAGGTCAAACATCTAAACATTGTGCAACATTCTCACAGCCCCTACCCCTCTCGTCTAACCACACAGCTTAACAATTCCAGACAAAGCCCCAAAAAAAAAAAAAGAAAATGCAAAACAAAGGCATAACATCAGGGATGGTTTGAAACTTTGCTATGATCAACTTTGATAGTAGAACAAGGGTTGCACTGGCACGCATTAAGACATCAGTACATTCTGCAGAGTTGTCACAGCCCTTACCACCCCGTATCTCAGCACAATAAATCTGGATGAAGTGAAAGTAAAATAAAAACACAAAGGCATAACATAAAAAACAATGTGCTTATTAGCAAATACAGATGCTGGAATAACAGATTATGAAGTAAAATGCATTGCGTACCCCACATGTTTTAATGAAAATAGATAAATACCAGGCAAACATCTGAATATTGCACAACATTCTCACAGACTGTAACTCCCCCTACCAACCTGTCAGCACAATAACTCTTAGACAAAGCAAAAAATTATCATAGAACAAAGGCATACCATCAGGGATAGTTGTAAACACTGCCGGTGTACACAATACTAGTATAACAGGGTTTGCATTAATATACATTAAAACAGCAGCTGTACATTCTGCAACATTCTCACAGCCACTAACTCCCCTCCCAACCTCTCAGCACAATAATTCTGGACAGAGCAAAAAATTATCATAGAACAAAGGTGTAGCATCAGGCATAGTTGTAGACATTGCCGGTATACATAAAACAAACTAGCAGAACAGGGTTTGCATTGGTATACACTGAAACACTGTATATTCTGCAGCATTCTCACAACCACTATCCCCCCACTACCAATATTTCAGCACACTTGTACACAAAACAAAAATGCAATATTGAATATTCTTATGCGACTAGATAAAAAAACTACATCAAATCTGAACATTAATTACAAACAAGCCTCCCTTCCTTAGTCTCTTAGCAGAAGAATTCTGGACAAAGATAAAATAAAACTGTTACAACCACAGCCCCTCACCCCCACACACACACACACAAATCATCTCGGTGTAACAACTCTGCAGAAAAAAAGTTATACAATCCTCTCCCTAGGTTTCCTCCCCCCCAGCAAAAAATAAAGTTAAAAATAAACCCAGCAACTTACCTTTTCTGCAGTTGATAGAAAGCTGCTACTAATCCTCTGCTTGCTTCTACTACACACAGACCAGACCTGTTCAGCACTTTTAAATTGCCCTCAAAAGGACAGTTTTTCGGATCTTTTAGAAATTGCCCTTACAAGGGCAGTTAAAATAGAGCTGCTTTGCTGGTCCCAATGTCGTTCCAGCAAAACCTGCATCCTCCATCCATCCTCACAGTATACCTCTCAACATCTTAGCATGAAAAATCTGGACAAAGCCAAAAATTATAGGGGTAAAAAGGCTTAAAAATAGGGACACTTTTTAAATATTGCTTATATAAACTTACAAACTTGCTTTCAGACTTTGCTTTAGCATACATTTTTCTGAAGGATATAAAGTCTAAAACTTAAATGTATCTGCTATTTTTTAGTGACTTCAGTACTCATTACTGTATAAGAAAACCACAAATTTTATGAAGAACAAACCAAAAATATAAAGCAAAAATCTGGATATTCTTAAAAATCTGGGCAGTTCAGATATATGCCTAATGTCGACAATCAAAAGAACTGACCCAACAGACCACATATTAAGGTAAACCCAATCAGGAAGCTAGAACTTGCTTCTTGATTTCTACAGCCAATTAGGTCCCTTGCTTCACTGAAGCAGACCTGATTGAGAGCAGCTAACAAGTAAAGCAAGGGACCTGATTGGCTGCAGCCATCAAGGAATCAAGTTCTTTTAGGAAAAAAAAAAAGCGGAATCGCGCGACAGCGCTGCCGAAATGAACGAGGTGCCAAGCAAGGAGTGGAAGCGATTTTGAAACCCGCGGCTGCTTCATCTGGGGGCCCTTGTACGTGGGGGAGATAACTGGGGGCTCCCCACGGCCGCGGGTTTGGCGGGTGCCTAACACCGGCTATGCTCTTATTTATATATCTTAAAATTCAACGATATCTCACTCAAGTGCAATATTAGACAAATAACTTATGCATTTCAATCTGTAGCATTTACTTTAAGTAGGGTAGTTAATTCATTTATTTTATTTTATTTTATTTTACATTTGTTAACCAGGATGGTCCGACTGGACACAGGTCCATTTTCAGTGGACGCCCAGGGAGAAAAGCTCCACAGTAAGTAAAATGTTACACGATATGTTAAAATACAGTATTACAGAGAATTTTTAATGCAGTATACAGCAGAAGACATAACAAGACCTTTATTTATTTTATTTTTATTTATTTTTTATTTTGCATTTGTTGACCGGGCTAGTCTAACTGGATATATGTCCATTTTCAGTAGAGGCCCGGGGAAAAAAGCTCCAAGCATGAACAGTGACAAAGTTAACAATATATAACAAAGACATGTATAATAACAGTACAGAGGTAGCATTGGTTAAAAGAAAAATATAGTATAATTATAAGATATAGACATTATACTAAAAGTTAAACTAAATATTTTTGCTTTATCTATTCTCCTTCTTCTCCTTTTCAATCTACACCTTTCACTGTAGGTTAACACACTACGACTTGTCCTTTACACTTATTTACTATCTCCGATTTATCTAACTTGATACTTACTACCATGTCACCTATACTCATAACCACTCTCAAACTTATCCTTCTCTTTTCTGCTACAATAGCCTTTCTATCCATACCGTATTACATGACCTTCTATGAAAGCAGCATTTTACATGAACATAACCTTCACCTCCAACAAACTTTACCTACCTCCTGTGTCTACTTCCTCAATCATAGTAATATAGCTTCTTCCTCTAACTTTTACTACCAAAATATCATAGAACATATCATATGTCATACTACTTAAACAAAAGTATCTGTACAGCATACCAAGGATCCTTAAATGCCAGTTATACCCCAGTGTAACCTCCTCCTACATGGTGATATTCATCCTAACCCTGGTCCTAATAATAACTGTAACTTAAATCTAAACAATACTTCTTTACCAATACCACCAGCATATACTAAAGGTGTCAACTCCCTTCAGATAGCTCACCTAAATATAAGAAGCTTAAATAACAAAACTCACCACCTACATGCACTTCTAGACCTACATTCATTTGATATTTTATGCCTTACTGAAACTTGGCTAAAACCCTCTACTAAAGACCAGGAAATTACCCCTCCTGGCTATAATATACTTAGATGTGACCGCACAAAAAGAAAGGTGGAGGTATAGCCATTATCTATAAAACTAATCTTAAAGTGACTCTCTATAATGAAGTTCCATCACTAGAATCCAGAGCTGAAGTATTATCTATCAAACTTCAAATTAACAATAATAAATCAATCTTTCTAATTTGTTTGTACCTTCCCCCTGGAAATAATATACATATTCTTGAAAACTTACTTAACTCACTGTCGAACCAACTATCCCAAGAAACCATAATACTTGGTGACTTCAACATTGACTGGTTAACCTGCTCATGCCAACACCCTACTAACCACATAAACCTCCATGGGTTCTCTCAATTAATAACCACTCCAACTAGAATCCACAAACCTAATAAAAAAGAAACAACTCTAGATTGGATCCTTATTAACAACCACCCTGACATCTACACACCAGGAACTCTTCCAGATAATATTAGTGACCATATGCTCACATATGTCATTAGACAAAAATTGCATATCCCAACTACACATAGACTCAAGACATCCCAATCAAAAAAATTCTTCAATCCTGAAAAGTTCCTGGCTGAACTAAAAGCATGTGACTGGTCACAACTGACTCACCTTGAACTTAATGAAGCAGTGGCCTACTTTAATACAAACTTTCTACAGATCCTTGACTTACATGCTCCCTTTCACTCTACTAGAATAAGATCCAAAACAGCACCATGGTTAACTAGACAAACGAAGAAAAAGATGGTCCTGAGAAATAGAATGTGGGCTAAATGGAGAGCCACCAAATGTCCATCAGATAACCTCCTCTTTAAACAACTAAGAAATGCTACTAAGAAAGATACTCTTACAGACAAAAAGGAATATTATCTACACCTTCAACAATCCACTCAACATACCCCTCAAAAGTTCTGGTCAGGTATTAACACACTTCTTAAACCAGGACATCCTACTACTCCTACCCCTTCAGGCTTTAATCTTAACAATTCCACCCAGATCCCTGATGCCTTTAACACATATTTTACAGAAGTCATTCAAAACCTGGCCAATTCATTACCCTCATCCACAGTTAACTTGACAAATACCCACAGCACCTCCTTGAATGCCTTTCACCTTCAACCTGTAGCTACATCTCTTATTCACAAACTTCTCAAGAAACTTAAACCTTGTACTCCATCCGCTGATCTACTACCATCAGAATATCTACAAATTGCTGCAGAAGCTATAGACTACCCCATATCCATACTTATTAATAGGATTATCTCTAAGGGGAAAATTCCTACCATATGGAAAATATCTCATATAATTCCTTTACATAAAGGGGGCTCCTCTACTGAATTCTCAAACTTTCGACCTATTGCCTTACTGTCCCCATTAGCAAAGATTATGGAAAGATGCATTCACAAACAATTTCTTAACTATCTTCTTCAAAACAGATTACTAGCCAATTGTCAACATGGCTTCAGACCTTCCCATAGCACAACAACTGCCTTACTCTCTTTCACAGACACCATAAATAACAATAAAAACAACAATCTTTTATCCTCTGCTCTATTTCTAGACTTGTCAAAAGCTTTTGACATGGTTAACCATAACATACTTCTCGATAAACTAAATCAATATTCTCTTGGCTCACAAGCACTTCAATGGTTTAGGAGCTATCTCCAAAACAGACAACAAGCAGTGCTATGGGAAAACACCCTTTCTTCCTTACTACCAGTAAACATTGGAGTTCCTCAAGGCTCTATTCTAGGTCCCCTTCTTTTTCTTTATTTATAAATGACCTACACATGAATACACCTCAAGCCATCTGCATTCAGTATGCTGATGACTCAACTTTAATCTGTTCTGCTAATAATGTCTCCTCCCTACAGTCCCTCACCCAAACAGTCTTCCACAATGTTGAAAAGTGGTTTATGGAGCACTCCTTCTTCTTAATGCCAAAAACAAAACTTCTTCTCTTTACTCCTACTCACAAATCCTCCACACCTTTCTTTACCATCTCCTCTAATAATGCTACTTGTATTAACCCAGACATGACCACACGCCTACTAGGTGTAACTATTGATAACCGTCTTACTTTTGATGACCATATTAACAATACCATTAAATCAGTTAACAAAAAAATAGGTACTCTCTACCGAATTAAACCCTTTGTTACAGCAGCAGCTAGAAAGACCATTGCCCAGACCCACCTGATCTCTACCCTTTTCTATGCCACTGCTATATATACTAACTTATCAAAGAATAACCTGACCAAACTCTCTACCTGTTATAATAGTATATCTAGATTCATCTCTGCTACTCCCTTTAGAACTCACCATTGTCTCAACCTCTTGCAACTTGACTGGTTAGAACTAAATAATCACTTACTCTATCAGCAACTACTTATCGTTCATAAGTCGCTTCACTACCCAGAAGCTACCCCAAGCCTTACAAAACTTATCTCACCTTATAAGAACCTAGCTACTCTACGCTCTGCTAATAAACTTCTAGTAGCCTCTACTAAATCATACAATAAAGCTGGTGACTCATTATTTGCAAACTCTGTTGGGAAAATCTGGAATCAGCTCCCTCAAGAAATAACTAACCTTAACTCCACACCCCTATTCAAAAAACACATCAAAGAATATCTTAAAACTCAGTGGCTTTGTCCTTGTACTAATCCCGACTGAAATTACTTCTCCCTCACTCCTTCCTTCCCTCTCTATCCACTAACTGTCCCTCTAAATCATATAACTATTTGATGCCAGTTACTTCTTTTATATTATATTAAATACATTTTTTTTATCTTCCTTCTGCATGTTTTACCATCTTGTGATATTTTCTTATAAGTTATTATTTTGCCAACTTTAGTATGTTGCATCCTTGAAATTTGTATTGTTAACAAGCTGTTTTTGGTTGACTTGCCTTGTGCTTGCTAACTGTTCATTTTTTTTTCTCTTACATTATTACACAAGCCTACCATTGTATTTTGTAATTTGCTTTGCTTTTTTGATGTACATTGTTTTCATATTTTTGGAGCTTTTCTCCCCGGGCCTCTACTGAAAACGGATATATGTCCAGCTAGACTAGCCCGGTCAACAAATGTAAAATAAATAAATAAAATAAAAAACAATTATACTAAACACAAAAGTGTGTATGAACAAGACAGAGTAAAGCCCTTATATTTTATCCTCTTACTATGAAAAAAAAAGAAAAGTAACTAGATTTGGAGGCATAGGTTAGAGGAGTGGGGAAATGGGTATGAGCAGGAGGGGAAAAAGATTTCAGTCTGGGTTAGCACAAGGACAAAGCCACTGAGTTTTAAGATGTTCTTTAATATGTTTTTTAAATAGAGAAGTAGAAGCTAGGGTAGATAGTCTAGGAGGAAGCTGATTCCAGTTTTTACCTGTAGTGTTTGAGAAAAGTGAGTCACCAGCTTTGTTGTTAGATTTAATCGAGGAGACCAGGAGTTTATTAACAGAACGTAGTGTAGCTAGATTTTTATATGGTGAAATCAGATTAGTGAGGATAGAGGTATTATTGCGGTGGTATAGGATCTTTTGAGTGATAAGTAACTGTTGACAGAGTATATGGTTCTGCAGTTCTAGCCATCCTAGTTGTTTGAGGTTAAGGCAGTGGTGAGTTTTAAAGGGAGAGTATGTGATGAATCTAGCTATGCTATTATAACAGGTAGAAAGTTTGGAGAGGTTGTTTTTAGATAGGTTAGTATATATAGCAGAGGCATAGAAAAGGGTAGAAATGAGGTGGGTCTGGGCAATAGTTTTCCTGGCTGAAGGGGTAAGGAAGGGTTTAATTCTATAGAGAGTACCAAGTTTTTTGTTAACAGACTTTATGGTGGAGTTAACATGGTCATCATAGTTAAGACGATTATCAATTGTTACACCTAGTAGGTGGGTTGTAGTATCTGGGGTTATGTTGGTAGCATTGTTAGAGGTTATAGAGAAGAATGGATTGGGTGATTTATGAGTTGGAGTAAAAAAACAGTAGTTTTGTTTTTTTAGGATTTAGGAGGAGGCAGTGTTGCATAAACCAGTTTTCAACATTATGGAAAACAGTTTGGGTGAGGGACTGGAGGGAGGCTATAGTCTTAGCAGAACAGATTAAGGTTGAGTCATCTGCATATTGAATGCAGGTGGCTTGAGGTATGTTCATGTGTAGGTAGTTAATAAATAAGGAAAAAGGAAGGGGACCTAAGATAGAGCCTTGTGGGACTCCAATATTTACTTGAAGTAAATACACCTTTATTTATTTATTTATTTATTTATTTATTTATTTATTGACATTTGTTAATCGGGTTAGTCCAACTGGGCTTGGGACCTGTTTTCAGTGGAGACCCGAGGAGAAAAGCTCCAAGAAATGCAGCAGTTTACAATAGAGGTTATACAATCACCAAGTAGGTCTTTTACAAGCACAGTTTACACAAATAGATGATAATACTTAAAAAAGAGACAAAAGTTATACAGTGTTGAATATGAACAAATTGGTTTCACAATAGATATGTTAGACAAATCAAAAGAAGAAAATTAAAAGGCAGTATACCTGTATTATATTACAGGGTAGCAGTGTAATTACATATTTACATATTTACATTACTGGTTTGTTTTGTCAGTGCAGGTATCAGAGATTTGGGGAGAAAAAAAAACAGGCTTGATTTGGTCAAAATCAGTTAAAGAAAAAAAAGGGGGGAATGACATAGGGCATAGGGAAAGTTATCAAGTTGGGGCTTGGCAAGGACAGATTTTAGATTTTAGTAGGTGAGCCTTGAGTTTTTCTTTAAAATGGGATGGGTGAATGATGGAACAGATGTCCCTGGGAAGTTTGTTCCAGGTTTGGGCAATGGAGGATTTGTAGAGGTATTTGCCGATAGTTTTTTTGGGTTGGTGGGTTTGTAGCAGTAGTTGGTTAGAGGTACGAAGAGTACGAGGAGGAGAATAGATTGAGATGAGAGAAGAGAGGGTAGGGCAGAATGAAGGTTTGTAGAAAAGAGAGTATAGCATTTGAAGTTGAGATAGCTGCAATAAGTGGGGAAATTCGAGCCAGTGTAGGGAGTTAAGGGATAGGCACTGGTGTGCATTATATGGTGAGTTTGTAACAAATCTAGCTATCTTATGGTATGTTTGTTGAAGATTGTTTAAGGTAGTAGTTTGGATATGGGTAAATATAGGGGCAGCATAAAGAAGGGAGGGAAGGAGAAAAGCTTGGGGAAGGGACAGTCTAGCATTGGATGTTAGGTATATTTTGTTATGATATAGAAGACCTAGTTTCTGGTGAGTCTTTTTTATACTGTGTAGTAAGTGTGTGTTAAACTTCAGTTCATCATTGATAATGACTCCTAGAAGTTTAGTTTGGGTTTCAGGTTTGATAGTAGTGTTATTTGAAGAAGTGATAGTAAAAGTGGATTTGGGGTAAGAGAGAGAGTGGGGAAGAAAAAGTAACAGTTTGGTCTTTTTGGGGTTGAGGATCAGTAGGTTAGTGGTTAGCCACTGTTCAGTAGAAAGTAAGGTCTGTTGGGTAAGAGTATGAAGTTCGGATATGCTGTCAGAGATACAGGTGAGGGTAGAACTGTCAGCATATTGGATGAGGGATGATTGTTTACAAGATGTGTGGAGGTCATTAGTAAAGATGTTAAAGAGGAGGGGTCCCAAGATGAAGCCCTGGGGAACTCCTGTTGGAACAGGTATAAAAGGAGAAGTGGAAGACAGCCATCTTACTGATTGTTTCCTGTGAGTTAAGTAGCTAGAGAACCAGGTGAGGGTGGAGGTAGATAGGTTAAGATTAGCAAGTTTGGATAGCAGTAGGGGATGTGAGACTGTATCAAAGGCTTTTGAGAGGTCAAGGAAGAGAAAGGATAGAAGTTTATTTTTGTCCAGGGCATCAGCAATGGTATGGGTAAAGGATAGTAGGGCAGTAGTTGTGCTGTGGTGAGGACAAAAACCATGTTGGGTGGGGGTGAGGAGATCATGTTGGAGCAGGTAGTTGAGTAGTTGGGAGTGGACATATTTTTCAAGAATCTTAGAGAAGGGGGATAGGATGGCTATGGGTCAGTAGTTAGAAAGGTCAGTAGAATTGCCAGCTTTGTGCAGGGGAATGGTGAAAAAGGATTTCCAGAGAGTGGAGACAGTAGATTCTTTTATAGATCTGTTAATTAATATGGACACTGGGTAGGCTATGGTGTCTGCAGCTAGTTTGAGGAAGGTTGGTGGTAGATTATCTGTGGAGGAAGAACAGGGCTTGAGTTTATAAAGAAGAGATCTTATATAGGAGGTGGAGACAGGATGTAGAGAGAATGGAGGATTGTCAGGTAGGCTGGGTGGGGTAGACAGGGGAGTAGTCTTACAGTTTTATGGAATGAGTGACTGAATAGTATTGATAAAGTGATTGTTAAGAAGGGTAGCTGTGTCTAGAGGGCTTTGGGGAAGGGGCTGGGTGTTGATGGATGGCCTGGGGACAGGATTCTGTTAATTGTAGTCCAGAATTTCTGAGGGTTTGATTTGTAAGTGAGTTGTAGAAGGACAATTTTTAATTTACTTGTATATATACAGGAAAAATAGTTACACATGGTTAATAACAGTACAAATTAATCAGCATTAGGAGAAGACCTAGACTGCAATATATATTAGAGTAGGTATATTAGGAAGTGAGGTATATAAGTGGAATAATTTGAGGACTTAAGTAATACATCGGCATAGCCACTTAATCTTTAAATGTGTTCTAAGTGAGTTTTTAAAGTGAGAAGAGGTAGGGCCAGAAATCAGAGCAGGAGGGAGATTATTCCAGGTTCTAGCTATGGAGTGGGAGAACAGTGCTTTTCCTGCAGTATTGTTAGCCCTAGAGATACAGAGGAGGGGTTTGTAGGAAGATCGGAGAGGATGATTTGTATTATAGTGGGTGAGAAGTTGGCCTAGTGCCGTTTTTTTTCTGGATGTGTTACCACATTGTAGGCAATGACTAATTGGTGACAGATTAGTAGCTGGGGAAGTTCCATCCATTGCAGCTCCCTTAGAGCCTGGCAGTGGTGGGTTCTAAAGGTGGAGTTGTTTGGAAACTTGGCGATTTTATTATAACATGATTCGAGTCTGGCAAGGTCAAGTTTTCTAAGCTGTGTAAGAATTAGAGCCCCATACATTAGGGTAGACAAGAGGTGAGTTTGGGCTAGAGTAATCTGTGCTTGTTTTGAGAGGGATTTCCTGAGCCTATATTCTGTTGCCATTTTTTATGGACTTTTTTGATAGTTTGCAAATGTGGATGTCGAAGTACAGATTTTTATCAATTTCAATGCCTAGGAGTTTGGTATGGTCAAAAGGAGAGATAATAGTGTCAGTCCTTGAGACTGCAGAACCGATCTATAGGGCTGGTCAGGATAGAAAAGTAAAAGGAGGATACCTCTGTAATTAAGCAGGAGTGGGAGGGAGTTCTGCAGGTTCAAGGTGGGGGAGGGGGTAGACACAAAGTAATACAAGGTTGTGAGTCAGAAAAACTGGACTAGGCCAGCTGCTAAAAAGACAACAGGAAAACCAAACTAAGTCAATTCCAGGTCAGTGTAGTGCAGTATCTTCCTAATAACTACAAATCTTATGCTACTAATCTAGTACAGTGTGGTGAAAAGGACCACCACTTCTACAGGGAAAAGCAATTGAAGTATGGGCTGCAGGTACATAAGTAAACATTTTCCAAGAGAAAGTAGTTTTAAGTAATTGACCTAGGAGTACAATAGGAAGAGAAACATGGGGGGAGACCAGTAGTGTGCACTTGTACAGTGAAAGGGGAAAGAGTCTTCAGTTTAGAGGCCAGATTACATACAACTTTAACATACACTAGTGTAGCTGAAAGCACTTTAGTGTTCCAATGACACAGGGTCTCGCAGTGCAGGGCAACAAGACAGCCTTGGGTTGATTGGAGGTTGGCCAAGACACAGGATGAAACGTTTGCTGAGGGGAATGTGAGCACACTACTGGAGATTCCTATGATGCAAGGCATCTCAGGGGAGGGTATTCTTTTCGTATATGAGTGTTGGTAAATGTCGCTGCTCTTTCTGGCATGTATTGGGAATAGTATTGTATTTGTTAGTTGTGTTTATTCCTCTACCTGTATGTCTTGTTTCACTTTCCTTTGCAATCTTAAGAATTGAGCTCAAGAACTGAGCTGATGCTACACATGCATAGTTCTAAATAACAATAAAGTTTACTTTGACTTTGACTTTACTGGAAAAAATGTACTACGCCTTTAAATAAATAGACAAGCATGTTTCATTGTGAAGTAAAAAAAGGAAGAAATTATAAATGATCCATCAAGAAATATCCTGAACACAAACAAGAAACTAAGAATTCTTCACATTACTCACCAAATTAAATTAATAATATTTTTAATGCACATTTCACATTCTGAACACACATTTTACAACACAGCTTGCATTCATTTACAGTGTTACATAATTAGAAATAGGCATGGTAAAAAAATCACTTATTTCTTCATTTTAAAAGTTTAATTTCCATTTGATTTGATCACATGAAAAAGTGCTCTGCTTTATATAATGCTTGAATAAAAGTCATTGCATTTAATTGCATTTCATCCTTTAATATGTAGTCATCATAAGCTCAGCTTTTAATAAGTCCACGCTGCAACAGTTTCTCACATCTGTCCATTTATTTTTAATCAAAGAAAAATACTCTCTCCGCCAATGCATTTCATTGTATTATTGACAATACCCTAGAAAACTGCTAAACATAGCACAGTTAGCTCAGCTTCTTCTCTGAAAATTTTCAGCCACTTTTCTTCTGGTGATAAGTCTGTGGTGCACAGTTCTGGAGAAGGTTCTCAAATGTCAAATAGTGCTGAAAAACACAGTCTTCATCAGTGCCCTGCAGATTGAGACTAGTGGTCACATTGAGTAAGTCAGTGAATGCAAACTGCTTAAGTTAAGGCTAACTTTGACAGTGTAAACAAGTAGTTCATGTCTTCAGCACTGGTCCTTCCACTGGATAGTTTTTTGGCAATGTCAGAGTCACTATAAATACACAGTCCAAACTGTTATAGGACTGACTGAAGAAGTCTTTGTTGAGACAAAAGGGCTTACTCTGGAAGAATACAATTCTGTTTTATTACGTGACAGTTTCAGGACCTTTCTCCAGTGTAGAAAAAAGATGTTTTTCTGTTGTTTTTTTCTGCTGTTATAAGAAATGTTAAGCTTAACTGTATGGAACATCTCATAGGCTTCTGCTATAATAAAATCAAGTTATGGTTCTTCAAGGTTTGGGTTCCTGGTCCACTTTGTCATCAGGTGACTTATTTTGGCTTGCAGAATAGTCATATGATAGTCAGTTGCCTCATGTATTGTTACATCATTTCTTCCACCATGATTGACTAGGAATTCATTTTTATAGTACCTGCAGAATGCTTTCAGGTCACTGCATTTTTGATCCAGTCAAATTCCAGTTTTTAAACATCTTGCCACTTAGAAGCAATGCTGGGAACAAAGTCATTTTTTTGATGGTGATAGACTCTGATGAAGCTGTTCTCTTCATTCTTAAATAAATGTTTGCCTGGTATACACACATTTAACAAAATAGTAATAGTTGGATAGCACACTATAGCAGAACTGCAAAGCTTTAAGAAAATCATTGAGTTTGTAGTGTGTACCAAGCTGAGGATGACTTTTCTGTACATGCATACATGAAGGTAAGGAAAAACTAAAAAGTAAACCTGACACCACTTACTAAGATGCATAAGATAAAATGTTAGCATTTCCCTTCACTTGTCTTATCCATTTTCTCCTTACACGTGACAAGCCTTTTTAATAGGGTTCGTATCACGTTGTTGAACTTTTAAAAGTACGAACGTCATATGGTCAACACCATATATCGAACTTTTAAAAGTTTGAACGTTTCAACGGAGATCCCCGTACAGTGCGGCAATGGAAGTTTTCCATTGTCTGCACTGTAGTGCAATCTCAGAGTTGGTATATTTAAAGAGGAGCTTTCAGGTAGGTTTTTTCTGTTTTTTTATTTGATTTTCGAACTTTTAAGAGTTCGAACATATGGTCTTGACCATATGGTGTTCGAACTTTTAAAAGTTCGATTATCTGATATAGACCCTTTTTAATATATGTCAACATAAAGAAGAAATGAAGGTCAAAGCAAACTGAGTAAATGTAATAAAATGTGAAAATTATTCAGTTTCTCATAACATATCTGCATCCATACAAAGACAAGTAAAGGTGCAAATACTGGTATTTGGAAATAAGTGGCATTTGGAAAGAACTGAGATGTAACAATCTGTAACATGGAAAAGACCTAGAAAAATTTATGACATAAAATGCTGACATTTGGAAAATAAGATGGGACAATCTAAATTGGAAAGGACTGAGAAACATTTGTAAAATGAAGCAATGTTGTAAAGAGGCTATACCTGAACTTTAATAAGCATGTATAAAAGACCTGAGCAATGGGGGGAAAATGACAATATGAGAAAATGAAATTGATTTTTACACCATCTATCTAAACCTCAATGAACACAATACAAAGGACAAATTGATGAAAGAAGAAACTCAGAACTGGTGCAAATACTGCCACTTGGGGAAGTTAATGGCTGACATTGTGTCTTACTGTCCTATAATTTCTTTTAAGTACACTTTACAAGTAATAGAACTGTGTGTTAAGGCAGACATGTAACATTCCACATCTATTAGATAGTAAGGGTTTTAAAAAGGTTTGGAATTTTACACTAGTAACAGCAAGGACACACACAACTGTATGAAAAGTTTAATTAGACAACATACAATGAACAAAATATCTTGAAATGCTCAAACCACTAAAATGTACAATGTTTCTCCTCTAACATACATGCCTACATGCATCCTCACAAGTTCATAAAACATTCCCAGGGATTCAGTAAACTTTGTGTAGGCTTATCATGAAGCCTACATGAAGTTTACGTGTTTGCGCAGTGAGCAGCAGTGTTAATTACATATTCATGCCACCCACCATGTTTAAACATAAACAAGTGTGGTTTCATGACCGGCAACAGTGTTGCCAGCCAGGAAACCATATAAAGCAACAAGGATAGCAATCCTGTGTTCCTCAGAGCAAACTAGGTTAGCGGTATTATATGGAATGCCACAATGATTACCAGGGTTTAACATACAATACAGGACAATGTATGCAGTGTAGAGTATTCTGAAATCCCAGTCCTGGCATTCTGTACAAAAGTTATGCAAATGATCTGTAAGGGTATATGGACTGCCATTTAAAATAAACAGTCAAGGGAAGTGTGTGTATTGAATAGGGACACACAGATGAATTGGAGGAATGAACACAGGGAAAGAGGACAGGTGAAACATTCCTAATGTACAGTAGATGAGGGCATGTCAATAGAAGACATTTGTAGCAATTACAATAATCACACATCAGTATAGTACAGCACAGACTGTACTCTGAAAATGTGTATCATGTGACTTTCACACAAGGTGACAGAATAATGGAGAATATCTCTTTGTGAGATAAGCATCCTGACATGAACAATGCAGAGGACATCTACTAGGGATGGTATATACAATTGGGTTGGGTGCATATTGTGAAGCTGTGCAAACTGATGAGTGTAATATCAGCAGAGTCCTCCAACAAGGGGGGCACAGTTACAGGCTTATGGACAACAGTAAAAGAAGCAAGCACAATCATAGACAATATCATAATAATACCACCAGTAATCCCATGTCTCTGACGCAACATATGTGATTCTGAGTTATCGTAGATGGTTCTGCACAAACACACTTGTACAACTATTATGACATGTCAGCAATCTATGAAGGTAGTCAAGCACACTGTCCTAACACTGTAACATCTGTTGGAGGTGTTAGGAGTGACACTGCTATACCTGTATGTGGCATTGGGATCACTACAGGTTAGTTGATTGGTATGCATGGCAGATGTCTATGGCACAATACAGAATGTCACAAATGTAGCCCATGCCATCAATGTTATCAAACAGCTATGTACTGTGTGCATCATCAGAACAGGTATCATACATACATCTGGTGTAACACCTTGATGGGTGTTCCACACCATCAGACAGTAATGTTCATCCAACAAAAAGAATATCTGGGTATGTCTAATAAGATGTGTGACAGCTCACTGTGGCAAAGGTGGCACACTTCAGTTACACATCACTGGAAGATGTGAAGAAAGGCACATGAAGAAGGGTGCATTGTATGCAGTTATTGGTGTGATGTAGGCTGTGAACTATGGAGGTATTATGGCCTTTGATGTGGATGTCCTTCACATACTTAGAAGTTGTGTTACATACAAGGGGTAGTCAGCACTGTGGCCACATGCTGGTGGACGTTCCCCATACCATCCATCCAAGGACACAGGTCACATACCAGATGGTCTGCTTATATGGTGTGATATCTACATTATCCATGAGCTGTCCATTTGTTTTCATAACTTAACAAATCCTGCCATGTTTTTGTTTCATCATATGTGTTGTCATGGCTGTGGCAGTAACCTTTGGTGTGTGTTGATACTGTCTGTATTATACTAATATCACAGTTGAAGTCAATGATCGCCCACAGTCTGTATTCCTTCAGACAGCTGTTTGGACACAGGATATGTATGCCATTCGTGATGTCTGTGACTTAAATAATGGACAGGAAATGGCCTAGCAGGCAGCCCTGATGTATGTACCTGATCACTGGACCTAACATATAGGTCACTTCACACATTTCAACATATTCAGATGCCATGTATGTGATCCACTGGTCTATCCACTTGATATAGATGTTTATGGCCACATCTGAGGGTGCTGAATGAACACCTCAGCATGGATTTGTGTCAGATGCCTTGGCTTGGTCAAGTTCTACAGGATGATAGCATTGTCATCATGCATGCACTCAGTGACCTCTTTTAGGACATCTAATAGATGTAAAAGGCATGGATGTAGCATTAACAACTCACACAGGTCTGTTGCACACAGCTGGAATATTATTAGTGTCAATTTAGAAAAGGCCCATGATGAGATGTTGGTCTACTACCCAGATGAGGATAGTCAGGATGTGTCTATACATGTATGCATCAGGTGCTGTCCCCCCAACACAGAAGGATTCATGTTGATGTACACTCTTCTACGGGAACATAGTCATGTGGAGGGTGTGTTGAAGTGTGTATTCAACCATGCCAGGAAGGTGTATGCGCTGAGTCATGCTATAGGTTCTCTGTGATGTTGTCACAACCCACTGATTCTGTATGATAGACCTGTGCACTATCTTGAATTGACCTAAGGTTTTGACAAAAATCCCCCACTCAGATATCATTGAAAAACTCTCCCAGCTGGAGATTAGATGCTCCCCTGTTGTAGAAGGAAGTAGCACCCTACAAAAATCACAAAAAGAGTGGGGTATTGAGAATAAGAAAAAAATTAGGTATTGTTCCTATTATACAAAAAGCCCAGAATTTTCAGACACAAAATATTCAAAAAGATTAAGAGAGAAATTAAAGGATATAAAATACTTCCACAAGAAAAACTGTCAGAAGCCTCAAATAAAAATGTGTGTTCATTAATACAACAGATTTGTGAAAAACAATATCTAGACCAAGAAACCTTGATCTGTTTGGAAAAAGAGGCATCTAAGGAAGTGCAAAAATATAAACAACAAAACCTATAGATAAAAAAAGAAATATGGACAGGGGGAAGAAATAGAGATTTGATATGGTGCAATATTTATGCAAAGACAAAATCCAAATTAATGAATAGAAAGAAGGCAGCCCCAAAGAAATTCAAAGAGAAAAACAGGCAAAGGCATCCAGATATGGAAAATTTCACAATAAAAAAATAATATCACAAAGAGGGAATGTAGAAAAGAAGATTCGTAAAGTAGAAGTTAAAAAAATAGAAGTTGAAGTTATGGAGTGCCTGCAAAGTGAATGATTTGGTGTAGAAGGTCTAACACAGGTTGCATCACAGCATGATGAAACGAGTCCCGAATGTAAAGAGAAACAGGAAGAGCAGGAGACATCTGAAGAAGAAATATGGACATGGGAGAAAAAAAGAGATTTAGTATGGTGCAATATCTATGCAAAGGAGAAAGCAAAACTAATCAATACAAAAAGAGCAGCACAAAAGATATTTGAAAAGAAATACAGGCAAAGGAATCAGGGCATGGAAAACGTTACAATACAAAAATTAAGAAGACAAAGAGGAAAAGTAGAAAAGGAAATTAGTAATGGAGAAGTTAAAGAAAAAGAAACTGAGGTTATGGAGTACCTGCAAAGTGAAGGATTTAGTGTAGAAAATCTAATTCAGAAAGCACCACAACAGGATAGAGCAATGGACTTCCAAATTAAGCAGAAACCAGTGGAACAGGATGCAATTGGTCAGGTGCCATATGAAGATATTTTGGAGCCTTCCACAGGAAACCAGTATAAACATTCACTTGAAGTTGGACAGCAAGTGAAGGAACAGGAAACTGTTGAAACTCTGACACAGTCAATGTGGAGGAGTGATGGGCCAGTGAGTTCTCATATAACAGAGCAAAAGATGGCACAGGATGAAACTGAAGAGAATGTGCCACAGAAAGATGCTATAGAACTTTCAACAGAATGTCCACGGGAAATGGAGAACAAAAAATCTGCAATCAGTTTAGAAGAAAATGAACTAGGAGAAGTGTTGCTTGATTTCATAGAGATATATAGATATATCAAGATCAATGAAAGAACAGACTGCAGAAGGTCAATAAAAGCCCAAAAGTTAGATGTTTGATGAAACAAATGAACACAGCAATTAGGACTATCCATAGAGATCCATGCAATATAACAGGAGTAAACAGGATATATTACTGTGCAGCTAAATTAATAACAGATAAAATTATACCACAAGAACACAGGGTAGTGAGGAAAAGGAAGGGGAGAAATTGAATATCATCATAGAAGTATCAAATAGAGAAAACTACAAAGCAGTTAAGACAAAAAGTGTCATTGTTAGAGGAGTATAGAAGAGGGAAAAGATCAACAAAAATACTCAGAAAGACAGATGTGATAAAAGCAATACACAGTATTATAACGGATCAGGATCTATCATGCACTATCGAAATAATAAACTAAACATATCAGCACAGGCAGAAAAACTTAGAGGATATGCAGATAAATATAAAGGAAACGCACAAAATAAGCAATTTATTGATGACCTCAAAAAGTTGTACAGAGAATTGGGAAACAAGGTAAATGGAATTGAAAGGCCACCCAAAAAAGAAGAAATAGGTACATTTTGTAGACGTATTTATGAAGAGCCTGTGGAACATAACAAAGATGCTAAATGGATAGAAGAAGTAAAACAAAGAATAAGAAGTTTAAAGGTACAGTATATGAAATGGAATGAAGTAACACCGAGAGAGAGATTGAAACAAAGTTAAGAAAAGCCTCTAATTGGAAATCCCCAGGCCCAGATGCAGTACCTAACTTATGGTTAAAAGTATTAACGTCTTTGCATGAAGATTTAGCCATGAGTAAGAGCTATTTATATTTGCACTCCAAACAGACACCAATCTGGCTAACAACAGGAAAAACAATGCTCCTACTTAAGAGTGAACCTGCAAGCTACCCTAAAAATTATAGACCAGTAACTTGCCTTCCGATGATGTATAAACTATTCACTGGAATTGATGCCAACAGAGTTTGTAGTCATTTAGAAGAAAACTCAATTATGGCAATAGAACAAAAGGACAATAAAAGAAAGTCATGTGGAACAAAGGATCATTTGTTGTTAAATAAAGTCATGGTGGAGAACTATAAAAATGGGAAAAATCTAAGTATGGCATGGATTGACTACAAAAAAGTATTTGATAGTATCCCACATTCTTTGATAAAAGAGTGCTTAAAATGTGTAAGATATACCCTACACTGATCAACTACATTACAGTGACCATGGAAAAGTGGCAGACCACTCTGCAATTAAGCCATGATAAAGGACAAATTATTATCCCAGGGATAAAAATTCAAAGGGGGATATTCCAAGGTGACTCTTTGTCACTGCTGCTCTTCTGTCTTACCCTTAACCCATTACACTGTCTACTTAGCTCAGGCCATGGCTATAATTTGGTTCCTAGAAAACAACAAAGTGTAAAGACTTCTCATCTTCTCTGTGTCAATGATTTAAAACTGTATAGCACATCAGATGAGGAACTGAAAGCACAACTGCAAGTTGTCAAAACTTTTTCAGATGATATAAGAATGTCATTTGGTCTTGATAAATGTGCAAAAGTAACCTTTAAAGTAGGAAAATTGCAGCACCGAGAAAACATCAGTTTGGGACAAGAATGTGATATAAAAGAACTTGAGCAAGAGGGAGTGTATAAATATTTGGAAATTGATAAAGGATTAACAATAAAACATGAACAAATGCAAATAAAACTTAGGAATATTTTTAGAAGACTTAAATTAATCCTGAAAACAGCGTTGACATCTAGGAACAAAATTCAAGCTATAAACCAATTTGCTCTTCCTCTCCTAACTTACAGTTTTGGAGTGATTGACTGGCCCCAAAATGTGTTGGATAGATTAGACAGAAAAATAAGACGGATGCTTCATTCTCACCAAATGATTTATAAAAATTCGTGCATACCAAGATTATATATTCCCTGTTCTGAAGGAGGGATGGGCCTCCTTGAAATTGATTACATGTATTGATCTGCAGTCGTGGGATTGCACACATATCTGCTGACCTCACAAGACCCAAACATAGTGAAAGTTTTGAAACATGAGGAAAATAAATCTAAGATGACTTCTCTGCTTAGTCTAGTAGAAGCATATCGGAGTCAAGCAGGAAAGGAAATCAAACCAGAAGTAGATAAAAATCAGGCAGCAATTGAATGTGCCAAAAAAAAAAAAAAAAAAAAAAAAAGAAAGAATATAAGGTGAAGGACCAGAAAAGAAGGCAAGAAATGTGGAAAATACATAAATATAGTTGCAAATATAGAAAACTTCTGGTAAAACCTCATGTTGATCAGGACTGAACACAGAAATAGTTAAGGAGAGGTGAATTCAAACCAAGAGATGAAAGGTTAATATTGGCGACCCAAGATAGTGGGCTACGTACAAATTGGTTTACAAAGTCCATTGAACATGTAGGAGAAAGAGACAAATGTAGGTTTTGTAAAACAGAATTGGAAACAGTCGCACACCTCATTGCTGGTTGTGACATACTAATGGCAGAAGGACTGTATACTGAAAGACATAATAATGTGGCAAGACTGTTGCACTGGGGATTGTGCAAACATTATGGTATTGAAGTGGCTGAAAAACAGTGTTAACTTGAGCCACAAAGCATCATAGAAATTGATGAAGTCTACACCACATGGGATCACCCATTACCAACAGTTCAAAAGGTAGATGTGAGAAAACTGGATATAGTGGTCCATGAAAAGAAGACAAAAGTAGCATTGATAATTGAAATCAACACACCCAGTGACTACATTGTTTTGCATACAGAGAGACACAAAGCCATAAAATATCAGAATTTGCAGGGAGAAATGAGAGCAGTGTGGAAGAAAGATACCCAGGCAGTTCCAATAGTAGTAGGAGCAATGGGTATTATAAAAAAGAATCTACAATCTTATTTAAATATGTTACCAGTACATGTAACCCCATACGAATTGCAGAAGGAGTCATTACTGGGCACATTATGGGTGCTGCGAAGAGCACTTCTAGCTGACATCAAAGATTGAAACAATACTAATTTCATGAACTTTAATCATACTTTGACTTAGGAATGGGGTCCATTCCTGCCATGGTATTAGAGACTCAAAAGGCTTGGAGAAATTAAAATAAAATGGTGATTAAGCCTTATGTCACTAGATGTTTAACAAATTGGCTCACCAACAGAACACATACTGTGAAAGTTGGTTAATAAACATGTACCAGTAGAGCTGTCACCATTGGTGTACCCCAAGGGATCTAGGCTTGGCCCTTTACTGTTGGTAATGTATTTCTCGACAGTCCAGGCTAAAGTATACAGCCTTTGGCTTACCAAGTTTGCTGATTCTAGCTTATTTGGTGCAATCATTGAGTCTACCAATGATGATGTCATACTACAGGAGGGGCTAACACAGATAAATGATTGGTGCCAAAGCCACATGATCTACAAATAAATGCAAAAATATGTGTTTATTCTGGCCTTCTGCAAAATGGAATTTCCTGCTAATCACAGCATTGACAGCAGTCTCCCTATGCAAAACCTAGTGGTGCAAGACCTGGCAACACACACACATAGCAATCTGAACTTCAACCACCAGTGTCCACAGTGGTATGGAAAGGCTATGTTGTGCATCTCATAAGTCAAGCCATCGTGTTCAGATCTGAGGATTATATAACAGCACTGTACTTGAATGTCATCAGAACACTAATAGAGTATAATGCTCCATTTTGCATGTACCTCACCAGACACCTACAGCAGCTCGAGAGACCACAGGGGTTTCTCACCAAGAAAATGCAGGGCCTGCAAACCATTCCATGACGTATGTAGATAGACTGTAAGCCCTGTCACTGTAATCTGTATCATATAGGATGAGATGACTTGTGACTTGACCCTGCCGTAGTGGGAATGCTGCATACCCACAACTCAGCCATAGCAGATGATATCAGCAGAGTCTGGTGAGGAGAAAATGCTAATAGCAGTGTCCCACGTGGTGGTGTAAAATGCACTCTGTAATGTCAATCAAGGGCACAGACACAAACACAGAGACACACACACACACACACACACACACACACACACACACACACACACACACACACACACACACACACACACCAGTTGACTGCAGTGAGAAAAGAATCCCTACCTATCTAAGTGCACCAACTAGAAAACTATGTATTTAAGGCAAGGACCACAGCTCACGTCTAACTTGAAGAGTGTCAGACAACACTTTATAGTGGATGGCATCAGCAGAGTCTGATGAGGAGAAAATGCTAATAGTGGTGTTCCACATGCTGGTATAAAATGCACTCTGTAATGTCAATAAAGGGCACACGCACACAAGCACACACACACACACACACACACACACACACACACACACACACACACACACACACACACACACACACACCAGTTGACTGCAGTGAGAAAATAATCCCTACCTATCTAAGTGCACCAACTAGAGAACTATGTATTTAAGGCAAGGACCACAGCTCAAGTCTAACTTGAAGAGTGTCAGACAACACTTTATAGTGGATGGCATCAGCAGAGTCTGGTGAAGAGAAAATGCTAATAGCAGTGATCCACCTGCTGGTATAAAATGCACTCTGTAATGTCAAGCAAGGGCACAAACACACATACACACACACACATACACACACACACACACACACACACACACACACACACACACACACACACACACACACTGACTGCAGTGAGAATATAACCCCTACCTATCTAAGTACACCAACTAAAGATCTTTGTATTTAAAAGCGGAGCCACATATTCAATATATTTCTGAACAAATACTGAGAAACCAGGGTTGCAGTGCACAGGGGAGGTAACACATGTCTGCATTGCAAATATCTGACATATTCTTAGATAGGACCTTCATTTTGTTATGTTTCCATATGTAATTTCATGCCATGCAGACTGAATGGATAGTAAACAGACTAATGCATGCTAATACTTAGTTTGCATAGCACAACAGTGAGCAGTGGGTTTGCACGATGGCTGTCAAAGTGTTTGAGCATGTGAGATACACCTTTCTACTGCTTTCCCTGTTTGCATGTAGTTAAACAGTGCACAAACATGAGGCTCATTGCTAAAATTTTGAGAGTTAGTACTGAGTGTATGAAATACACCTGCTGCTTAGCTGTGGCAGTAGGTGTAACTGCATTGACACATTACTTTTTGAGCTCAGATGATACTGGGCTCGAATCCATGTGTATGTAATACTTTTAAATAAGTAGTGATAATGCAATGAACTTATGCTTATACAACATTCACCTTGTATGGCACTGCAAGGAGGTAAGCTGTACTACAGAAGAGGCATTTACTGTCACTTGGCATTGGTGCACATTGCCCAACTCCTTGTAAACATAGAGGCCAAAAAAGTGAAGGGCTCCATTGCTTTTTATTTTTGGTACTTATATGTTTTGTGTGTGATTCTATTTTTTATCAAAAAATAGGAAAAATACAGTTGTACAGGAATGATAGTAGCATATGATATGCCCAAATAAACTGCTGTCATAAATACTAATGTAAGATCGGTGTTAAAGTTCACCTTGCATTCTTATTAAAAACAAGAAAACAGGATTCAAGTTGGTATTGCTTGTTTAACCCACAGTTATTAAGTAAAGAAAGATAATTATATTCAAAAGATGACTCTATTTTTGGCCAGATTATAGGTGTTAAAGTGAGGTGGATAGGAAAGTGGTGAAATGGAGATAAAGGAAGGGGGAAGAACAAAGGGAAAGAAATACAGGAATGTGCAAGAGTAAGGTAGGAAATAACCATAGCTATTTCTTTAACAGTGTAAACTGAAAATATGTACAGAATATTAGGTGAATTTGGACTGTTACCGCCACAGAGTGGAGTGACAACAACACAATCATGTTGTATAGCCAGTTAGACCAAATCAAGTGTGTCAAGAAGACACGTGTGAAATGGAGAGCTATGTATGGGGGTGATATTTTTTTATGGGACAGGTGACCATTGTTTTTTAATTCAGAAAGAGCGGAATCCTGGGTAAGGGACATTGGTGTTTCTGGGTCAGGTAAATTAGGTAGGTGAGGAAGCAAATGCAAGCAAACAAGACAAACAAGACAAGACACAGGGATAGTGAGAGACACAAAAGGTTGAGGGGCACCATGATTGGGGTAAGGGAGGGGACAATGCAAGCTCATGCCTGCCAATCATGGATTCAGTGAGAATTTAATCTTCACCTGCAGGACAGTCATTACTGTCCCGTTACATTACTGGGTGCTGGAGTGCTTGACTTCTTCTCCGCCAATGTACCATAAGGGAGAGCAGCCTCTCCATTTGGCATAGACAAACACCAATAGTGTAGTGCACAACTCTATTCACCAACCCTGGCATCTCCTGGTGGGTGATGAAATCCCCACCTCTCCCACTAATGCTGGAGGGTCCCACAGTACCACTGCCAGGGCAGTGCTACCTGAGAGCATAGGTAGTATAGGTGCAGCTGAGGCAGTGCTGCCAGGTTGGGTCCCAGATGTGCTGGGCATCAGTGCTTGAGCTGGTGGAGCAGTGGCTGGATGACCCACTGGGGCTGGCCTACCTTGCTGTGCTGTAAAGCATTTAGTGATGGATGACACTGAGACATTTTTATGGCACATAATAGAAAATTAAAAATGAGATAAAGGTTGGGGGTGAGAGAAAAAAAGAGATAAAATTAGTACCATCATATGCAACATACAATGCACTATCACAATTATACATCTATTTTATCTGAACTATTAAATTTAAGTATATGTTCGACCAACTACAAACTATAATTATGGACTGCTTAAAGTAATCCTTGCAATGTGCATATATTGAACATATGCTTGGTCCAAGTATACTGATTACAGTTAACAGTATGGCATTTATGTCACTTGTATAGAGTTTAATTTATGTAATATTATGAAGGAAATGTAGTGTTGTATAATTGTTGCTCATGGTATTTGAACCCATAACCTCTGAGTACAGTCTTACACTTGACTCCTAAAGTTGGTTTGTGCTACAGACTTATGCATACTTGCTTTTATAGTTAGGATACTCATGCGCACTTTGGTACTACTGTATAGAATAGCAAAAACCTATCATTAACTTTTAAAGCTACAATAATACTTCTGTTGTGGTGCATATATACCACTTGCTTCCCTCTGTCTTTCCAGATGTTCAGCATGAGCCTGATGATTCAACTCTATTTCAGCATTAGCTGTGAAAAGCAAAGAAAAGAAGAGAAGAGCATTATGCATATCAGTCTTGCCTATATTTAGCTTTGCTGTATTAAAAATCTTCTTTATTAGCATACTTACACAACTGTGGGATGTCACCAGTTTGAAATTCGAGCACTGGATGAGCATATCCCTGCTGTGCCTTTGTAGGTCATTGAAGTGGGACCTACACTGTTCTCCAGTGTGTGGGATGTCAGTCGTACTGGATACAGCCTTAGCCAAACTACTCTAAGCCTCAGACTTGTACTGGGAGCCAGAATAGTCCCCCTGCAGAAGACTTTGACTGTGGCACTTTACCAGGAGTCCAATAAATATCCTGGACTCCTGAATACCCCACCTCTGTGCTCTAAACTGTGCACCTACTCCCACTAATGACAGACATGTCTAATACCAAACATAGACCAATGGCAAATGATGATTTCCTGCCAATTCTTATTATCGTGTTTACTGGTAGTCCACAAAACCAAGAAACGATGCCAACCATGTTTGCATGATGTTAAGAAGAGAGCAACAGTGTCAAGCAAGGAGGAAAGCAACATTTGAAATTGGAAGGTTAATCTGACACTTGACATTAGTTTGAGGGGTGTCTGCTGTTGTAACTGTTAGGTGAGTTAACTTTGCAGACATGCACTGGGGCATAAATTCCATGACCTGTCAAAATGTTTTTTGGCTTTATACACTGATAAACTTGATTTTTAAAGTGTGGGATTCAAACCTATGCATAAGGGACAAAACATTTTCTTCTTCAGTGATGATTTTTCATCTTTGCTACAGAAGTGCTGCTCAGACATAGTCATGAATCATTTATAAATACAGCTGACAGTCTGAGGTATTAACCATGTATATGTGAGACCTGGCAATGTTCTTGTGTATAGATTCATTTGTGTATGTGTCTTATTTAAATGTGAAGTCTATGCAAGTCCAGATAACAGAATTATACTCATAGCTGGCTTTAGGCAACAGCAAACCCTGCGGTTGCTGGCGGCCCCCAACCACAGCAAGCTATCTTATCTTGATATTTTTTAACATGTCTGTCAAACCTACAAAAGCTGGTTCAGCAATCTTGTATACTTAATAAACTAGGTGGGTAATAATAACTCTTATTTATATCTCCTTTAACATTGAAATATATCTCTAGTTGTAGTCTCAGCATTTTATCAAGTAAAAGGCTTCACAATTACATTAAATATTTTACCACTGACATAATACTAAGTTAAACCCTTCGAGTGACCATTCTGCCCACTAAAACTAATAACATAGCCAGCTTTAAGCACTTGCAATATTCATGGCTGCTGGGGGGCCCCCTTAATCATCATTGACTGTGTCCCCACAAAAGCTGCTGCTGGTTGGGAAAAATTAAGAGAAAAGAATGTATTAATTTTCTAATTACAAACTTTTACCTGTACAGGGTTGTGGTGTGACTCTGTTAGGATAAAGCTGATACTGAACATGAGTAAGGTAAGCACCAGAGATCAGCAGTCCTGAGTGACTAATCTCAGTGTACAACATGGATTCTAAGAACTGCTCATGCTCCCAGTCTTCAGGAATGGTTTTCTCTTTCATGGAGTTTTACAAATACTGGCAGAACACCAGATACCATAACTCTCAACTGCTTTGCTGAAGAATTCTATGCAGGGCACAAAATAGTAGCAGAATAAAGGCTCATAATCAGGAACATGTTTTAAATATTATTCTAATACACGTAAAAAGTTTATAGACTAGCATCTTTTGCATTAACATGATTTTTTGGATAAGATGAAGTAAAAAACTCTGACATCTGGATTTATTGACTTTTTGTAATCCTGAATGATTTACCAGCAAATCAAACTTTTTATGAAAGACAGGGAAAATTATGAGGCAAAATCAGAGAATGTCTGTGAAATCAAGGATAGTGACAGGATTACATTACTCCACAATGAGTTAAATAAAAGTGAATTAACCCTGGCAGTGAGTGATCTGGTGTGACAGTAATAGTGTTGCACAATGTATTGCTATTTGCTGAAATAAATACAAAACTAGTACTGCTATGGCTTATGCATGTGCGTGTTTTTAAAAAGAAAATATCACATATTTTTATCTGTGCACACACCCAGTAATGCCAGGACACATACATTATTCTTTTGGGTATCAATAAAAATGCAACTAACAAGTAATTATATTTCAAAAGCAAGGCATGTAATAAATCAGTGAACATTCAGACACTTATGGTGGTCCCTACTCCCTAGGCTGTGTAAATGGATAATCATCCTTGACTGTATGGGGGTCCCCACAAAAGCTGTTGCTGGTCAGGGGAAAAATGTATTAATTTTTTGATTATACTCTTTAACTGTAACAGGCTGTGATATCACCCTGTTAGGATAAAGTTGATAATGGTCTCTGTGCTCAGCTGCACCCATTCTAAAACCAGCCCTGCTCAGATGTGTGTGTACAGAAAGCTGCTGTAGGTTATGTGTGCATTTGGGGGGGGGGGTTCTGGGGATCATGTGGCTATTGCTTCTTTAATTTGCATCACAGTCAGACTTTAGAGATGTGCACAGGAGGTCATCACAGCCTGTGTTTGGGTTGGGGACAGTGTTGTTATTATTTCCTTTACCTTTCTTACAGATCTCAGAGGTGTACAAAGAAGGTTACTATAGCTTGCATAGGGGCAGTGTACTGTCTAGGAGAAACAAAGTAGAATAGATTATTATAATCTTTATTTTTGTTCACTGTCCTCACAATCACACATCAGGCACATATACAGTGGCTGCATTTCAGGGTTGAAATTTAGAGGTTAGGAGTGAGGAAGCATGATATGCATTTATATCATCAGTCACTTGAAATACATGATTGTGGCAATCTGAACCTTTGCTTTCATCCCAGTTTAACCCCAGAATGATCCATAGGCAGTGACTATCTTTTTTTTTTGGGGGGGGGGGTTAGGGAGGCAGGCATATTCCCAGATAGGATCTATGTATCCTCACAGTAGTTTATTGTGAGCTATTATTTTGTCAGCTTTGAACATTAAGCCTTGGGCACAACTTATGTCTTCTTTGAAAAAAAAAAAAAAAGATGAGTAATATCCTTTAATTACTCAAGTTTTTTTGTTCAGACCTCTGCTGGATTAAAAGGTTGGGAAAATGCTCTAAAATGCATCCCAGAGCATCTATAACCCCATGGCTTCTGGGGGCACTACCTTAATTGAGTTATTTCCTAAATGGTGACTACTGTGCTGTCCTGGTCAGGAAGGGTATGCTGAAAGGATGCTAGGAAAACTAAAACTGAACACCAGCACCAAATTTCTTTCCTTATTTGTAATTTCTGTTCAAGCCATCATTGGATGAAAAGGTTATGTAAAAAGAAAAAAAAAATTAAAATGTACTTCAGAGAATATAGAAAGTTATAGCTTTTTGAAAAAGTTGAAGAGTAAGACAAAATGTGACAACAGGAAGAAAAAAAATGAATGCACCTGGTATGGGGATTCCACAGTGGGAGTTAGGGGACAGAGGGGAGCACTGAGGGATGTACATGGATGGGATGGGGCTAAAACAGTAGGCATTGCTTAGGGCACCATTTCACCCAAGTCTAGCTCTGTACATAGAGCTGTTATAATGTATCATTGTTGCAACTAAATGCCAGTAACATGACTATCTCTTTGAGATGGGTCAACACAGTGTGGTACATAGGCCTTTTGTAATGTAAAAACACTATGAATACAGTTGAGTCTATGCGGACTACTCCTAAAACATTACAGCATGAACTAAAAGGCTACTTAGGATGGGTGGCAGTGACAGAGTAATACTTAGACTGAAATTGTCTATGTCCCTCAACTTGACATTTGCTGGTGGCCCCCAAAATGCTAATACCAGCCCTAATTATACTTATAGAAATATAGTTGACATTATACCCTCAGGCATACATCTGAAAACACAATAAGTGTGTCTTATCCCTATGTCAAGACCCTGGAAGAAAACACAATGAAGCTTACGGACATGGCGACTTAGTCAAGCCTTGTAGTTGTTGATTTAACAGTGTAGTCCACAGAAATCCACAGGATAAAAACGCCAAGGAACAAAGCTTTTTAGCTGTTAAAAAAGTTTAATCCAAGCATTCACTTCACAGGAAAAAACACTGAAATCACACTAATGCTCCAAATGTAAGTACGTTTTCGTTTCAAAAACTTCCTCAGATGTGGGCTGGTAACTGCATCAGTGCATATATATACATCAATTAACATTTAAAACCACCAATCTCATGCTACATAGTAAATGAGGCATAATTGAAAAGTATGCCATGAAAACTTTTAAAGGCACATTCTAAATGCCTTATTTCTTGCATAAAAAGTACTATTGACCTAATTGTACTAATGATAACAATCAAATATCATACCAGCTGTCTAAAAGTTTGCAAACTCTAAACTTTAAACATATCTGTATTAACATGAATAGCTGCTTATTAATGTATTTCTCTGAATTTTGTAAGCGTGATTATAACATTTACTCCATATAAGTTCTGGGTTCAGAGAAATTCCTAGGAAACATACATTCTTTATAATAGAAAATTGTAGTTCATCTTTGTTCCACAAGATGGCATTGTATTAAAAGTTGTTTTAGAAAAGGTTTTAAAAGGTTTTACAGATTTTAAAGTTTAAATTAAAGTAATAAAAATGACTGGATCAAAGAGTTTGCAAACTTTTAGACAACTGGTATGATATTTGATTGTTATCATTAGTACAATTAGGTCAATAGTACTTTTCATGCAAGAAATAAGGCATTTAGAATGTGCCTTTAGAAGTTTTCATGGCATACTTTTCAATTATGCCTCATTTACTATGCAGCATGAGATTGGTGGTTTTAAATGTTAATTTATGTATATATATATATATATATATATATATATATATATATATATATATATATATATATATATACACTGATGCAGTTACCAGCCCACATCTGAGGAAGTTTTTGAAATGAAAATGTACTTGCATTTGGAGCGTTAGTGTGATTTCAGTGTTTTTTCCTGTGAAGCGAATGCTTGGATTAAACTATTTTAACAGCTGAAAAACTTTGTTCCTTGGCGTTTTTATCTTGTGGATTTCTGTGGACTACACTGTTAAATCAATTACTACAAGGCTTGACTAAGTCACCCTGTCCGTAAGCTTCATTGTGTTTTCTTCCAGGGTCTTGACATATGGTTTTTTAGTTACTTTTTGACCTGTTGGCAGTTTTTGGTGTCTTATCCCTCATATACATCTAACTCATATAAACTCTACTATCTAAAGTGTTATAAGTGGGATTAAATATAATGTGTAATGGAACAACAATAAAAATGTCTGGAATGTCCTGTATTAGAACCCAGGACCATGTGTATGGCAGCCCTATGCTTACACCTGTTGCCACAAGACTGTTAAAATAACACTTGTATATTTTTCTGTTCAGTGTTATAAACTGGACTGTCACAACAGTAAAATATGTTGCACTTCCTGTATTAGAACCCAGCACCATCTGTATTACAGCCCTACACTTACACCTGCTGCCAGTGGAATAGTTAAATGACAGTTGCATAATTCCCTGTTCATTCTTAAGTTTTGTGTGTTAGCCACAGTGTAATGCCACTTAGCGTGTTTGCACAGTGCCCAACAGAATTAATAGAATGTATCAGTTTTACATTATTGACTGTCTGTGTCCTGTCTGCAGGTGTTTGAGGGCTGCAGGTGTTGGGGAAGCTTACTTAGTGGTTTTGTGCAATAGAAAGCAAAAATTGCAACAACGTATCCTTTTTTATCTTTACATTGTCTATGCCCCATTTGCAGGTGTTCTGTCTACTTCCTGTGTCAGCCATTGCTAAGCATCATGCAAATGAGATAATCACAGCTAAACCTGTCATTCATTGTGTTTCTCTGTTGACCCTTGTTTGTGTTAAGCTGCTCACCACCCAAATATTGGCATAAAAATAAAAGAATAAATAAACAAAAAGGTAAAATTAGTTGAAATAAAGAAAAGCAATCTATGAAATAACACTACAAAAATGTTGTTGATACTCATAAAATATTTTTACACAAGTCTGGATTTGAACTGTCACTTCAGTGAACCTTTAGAACAGAGTAAGTGTGCCTTACACCTGTTTGCCACATAAGCAGCTTTGCAGTAGGGAACTGAAATTTTTCTGCATACAACCAACTGCAACATCATCCACAGTACTAACAAACCATATGACAGCTGTTTGTACATGTATTGATTTCAAATGTAGTGCACTGAGTGATCACACAACCATTTATGACTATTGCTTGCAAAAATGCAGCTCTGTCTTATCTCTCTGTGTTTGTTGCTCATTCTTGTCTTATCCGAGCAGTAATCTGAAACAGACAGTCTGTAAGGCATTCTCTATCATTGTCCTTAAAATGTATGATGTAAATGGCAATAATATGCAGTTATCAAGACTGTGAAATGTGTGCTGCTTACTTACATTCTACACTTTGTAAGTCTAACCTGGCTGACACACCCACTGGAGGTAGGGCATTCTGAATTGCTGTTATGTTTTCCTTGTCCTTACCAGTTATCCTTCACAGTTGCAATCTATTAGCAACAAACACTGAGGGAGTGCCTGCACTATCTTTACATCTGATACATAAGCCAAATAATTGGGATTCAGCAATGCTAGTGAGTTCACACTTCATTTGCATCTTCACTGTGCTCACAACCCTGAATCTACACCATAAAAAGGAAACTGTGTAGCTAGGGAACCTGAAGGTGAGGAGATTTGTTTATGTGGATAACACAAAAGAGGATATTACTTTGGGATATATCTGCCTGAAGACTACTGATCTTGAGAAGGTATGCTTGCATCTTTTAGCTATATACTGCATATGCCAAAATGTCATTAAGAAAAATCTGTTAACATATATTTGCATTAGCAAATGCTGCTTTTATCTGTATGCATTTCTTAGAAGTGTACTGATGGCATGGGCATGTTTGTCAGAGCATTTCACTTTCTCAGATGCACAGCCTTATTAACTGTTATCACAGCTGCTAATGTTACAACTGTTTTTCTTGTGTACAGTCTTCTATTGTTATTTCTGTGTAATGGTAATGTCCTATATTCTCAGTGACATAGGGTATTAGCCTTCTAGGGTGGACCATACCCACCTCTAGGGGAGTGTTGGCCACAAGTACATATGATTGGCAATAGATTAAAATGGAATGTTCTGTGTTAAATCTGTAGACGTATTTTAGGGACAGTTCATTTGATAATGCTTTTAGCATTTCACTGATGGTTTGTTAGCAAAAATGTGTAATTTGCTTTGCTTGTTGTTTTGGGGATGGGGGAGCGAAGTTCCATTTCTGTTTTGGTACAAACAAGTATATGTTGCTATTGTTGCTCTCCTTGTTTTGCATCCAACCTTGCTTTATGTGTGAATGTAATATTTTGCCTTGGCTGTTTTATGTTTCTCCAGACCGTAATAGTGAAATGCGACCTTTTATGTATTATCTGGAAACAGGACTTTTAGTTATGTGATACTTATGTGTTAATACACATAAGCTTTGTTTTAGGTCACCTAGGACTATGGCACCCAGCAGTCCCAATCCCTGAAAACCACCCTTCAGTGATCCTGAGAATCAGGTCATTGTGGAAGCTTTAAGGCAACATGGTGCCTCTCTGCTTGAGAGAGGATGTGGAGATATGTCAGGTACAATGCAGAGTTGGCAGCAGATAGTTGCTGATATGAATGCAGTAGGTGGCCACTGCAAGACATATGATCAGGTGCACCATAGGATCACTGGCATGATTTCATTGGTTTACTATCAAAATTTTGGATGGCATTCAGTCAAACTGGGATAGTCAAAAGGCTATTTTCCAGTTGACAGAAGGCCAAGCCAAAAATGGTCAACTCCACAACAACGAATACTAGTGTGCATTTGCTGTTGTGAGGTTGATGTTCTGCTTGGAGATCGCAGTACAGTGGGGATTGGGAAATGTACTCATTTCCTCACTCTAGTGCAATCTCAGAGTTTGTATATATATATATATATATATATATATATATATATATATATATATATATATATATAATTAGCAGGGGGTGTGGTGGGTGCAGCAATATGTTAGTTGGAAATGGCTGGTAGGCAGGATATGCTAGGCAATGTTGAGTACATCGAATGAAGACATGTCAAGATTACTGGTTTTGTTCCTTTTTTTCGTTGTTAGTTTTTGCAGATGTGATCATTCGACAGAATGTATTTCAAACATATGACAGGAAACCAATTTCATCTGCACGGAGGAGAGCAGCAGCAGTGTCCCATGATCAGATGGTTACCACTGGGTAGGCCTGCTACAGAGCTACCACTAACAACAAATGAAGAGTTCCTATCCACTGTCAGGGATCCAGACAGCTCCCAGGAAAGTACAGAACAGGATGTCCTTGACACTGGTGCTACTGTTCCAGGGAGAACAAGTATGTCCCAGGAGGATCTTTCAGGTAAGCTTATATATCTCAATTGTTAAATACTCTTGTATAGTAAAATATTGACAGCAATACATAAGTTCTGTTTAACAATACATTTCTTTAGGTTGGAGATGTAGATTGCAATAGTTAACACATTCTTATTGATTACACATGGGCTTAAGTTGGACTTGTCATCTAAGTTCTTGTTAAAAGTTTTGTTAATGGACATAACAAGGGGAAAAAGTTTTAACCCCCTGTGTTACTGTTGATTGTGATGATGTTGTCCTTACCTTTTGCTTAATTTCTTTCAGGGCCATCATCCTTGGGAAGCAAAGCATCAAGTGCACATGGTAAGCCAAATGTCTTTTTTGTCAGTAGTGATGAGCAGTTCAAATAATTTATATATTTTATCCATATGTGTGATGTGGGTGTCTGGACTCTTATGTGTATTGCTGTACTGCCTGCAGTAGTGGCATCACTATTAGTTTGTTAGCATACATTTGACTATAGTAGTGTAGCTATTAATTTCTTTCCTGTGTTTGTTGCTTATTATCACAGGTGATCCTGACAGTGGAATTGTAGGTCTCTTACCACCTGATATCAGAGGCAGAGTCAGGGGATGCAGAGGTTAAATCTGACACTGAAGTTGACCTTAAGCTATCCCCTGTAATTCCATCAGACATAGTCAGCAGGTCTATGCCAACCCATTCATTGGACAGGTGGAAGATGAGACACTTGATCAGAGAAGTGTGGTTACTGTGGCTTCAGTGCCAGTTGACTCTGGTCATAGCCAAACTGTGGGTGAGGTACCATGCAGGACAGTTGTTAGGGGTGCTCGGAGGAGGCCTGCTGTCCATCCTCCACCTGATCCAGTTGTGTCTTCCCGTGCCACTTGACATATCTTTAGGGCCATTGTGGAGGTACAGGAACATTCCCATAGGTTCTCCAAAGAAATACTTAGGGTTGTAGATGTGGCACAGGCTGACATGCATGACTGCCTCCAATGTGTTGCCGATTCAATGGATTGGATGAATGACATGTTGGAATGGACGGTGTCTGTAATGGAACATCTGCTGGGAGTGGCATGGCATCCTCATGGGCATAGGGCAGCCACATCATGTGCTGTTAGCCAACGTGTCCATGCCCAATCATGCTCCAACAGTGGCAATACTTCCACTGCTCTATCAGTGGTTGAGCTGTCAACACCCAGATGTGGCAGGCCATGGGGTCATGTTTCTGGGCATCCTTGTAAGGGGAGCTCATCCAGCAGACATCAGTCATGTTCAGGTAACAGCAGTGCATCTGACTGTGGGTGTAGATGTGCCAGTGCAACTCCTGGCAGATCCAGTTCTTGTGGTTGGGTATAACAATAATGAACTGCCACCTCTATCATGCACAGCTCACACCTGCCCAACATACCAAGATGTAGAGCTAGCACAGAGCTTGGCTATGCTCATGCAGACACTCACACACCAATTTCACCTGGAGGACCCATACAGATACACACACAATAGTTACATGGTTCAGCCGTGAAGCTTGATGCTCATTTTGTCTCACTGACCATTTGTTACTTTATCCAAATGTCTGCCTATTTCACTTTCTGACCCACATACACATTCACTAAGCTTTTGTGTCAACCTAGCCCCCCCCCCCCCACAACACCCTGTGCAAGTGATGATAACTGCCATATCTTTGTTTTCTATAGTTTGGATTCAGGGATACATAACATTTGTGTCTGATGCTCAAGGTGTACAGCTGGCTTAGTGGTTAGTATATCTACATTTGTGATGTTGTTTTGCTAATTGTACCTTTGACATATTTTGATCTTAGAAAGTTGGACTGTTGATAGAATCAAACATTTTTTGCATCAGTATTGTTAATGATCTTGTGAAGGTTGTGAAGCCTGAAACTGAAATGTGTCTCATTACTTCCTAACGTTCTCTCTAATGATTTTTTTCAGTCCAAAAGAATGATGCTAAACTGAGGACATTCAGTGACCATCAGTATTTTTGAGAGGTATGACTGTGTGAATCTTTGATGCCTGAGGCCTACTACTTGATAGAGGACACATGCAGTCTCATAAGTCTTTGCTTTCACATGTTAAAGTAATTTCTGTATAAATCACCCACCTTTTACTTGCTTACATTACCAAGTAACAATATGCAAGGACATGTCATTCATTCATATTATTACACAATACACTCCAGGTTCAACACTTACTTATGCATTGCTTTTTAGCTAATGCAAGGGCAGATGAGCACACCTACATCTGCCTACACCCACAGCAGATGCTGGCTCCCCCTCTGACTCCTCACCTGTGTGTGGCTGTGGTGACATTGCCATTGGTGGTAGGATGTGTGCCCCTTCCCCTTATTGATCCTGCTGAAGCTGCTTTTTCAGGACAATGTTGTGTAGCATGGCACAGATGGTGAATATTTCAGTATATGTACATAGATTGTACTGCAGGACTCCCCCAGATGTATCTAGGCACCAGAACCATGACTTCAGCAGCCCAAACACATGCTCTAGGATATTTCTGGTTTGGGGGTGTGCCTCATTATGGCATTCTTCAGTGGATGTGTGTGCATTTCTGATGAGCGGCATCAGCCATGGTTGCAGTGCATAACCAGCATCCCCAGTAAATGACCCTGTGGAATATCCTCTCTAGTGAACATCTGATACATTTGGGAGGTGTGCCAGATATGTGAGTTGTGGTAACTACCTGGGTTGCCAGTGCACACGTTCAAAATGATTCCCTTGGCATTACACACAACCTGGTAGTTAAAAGAGTAGAAGTCCTTCCTATTTATGTAAAGCCTTCCCTGTTCCATGGGTAGTGCCTTAATTTCTATATGTGTACAATCTATTGCACCCAGTATTTCAGGGTAATGTACTACAGGGTAGAATTCCTGCATATTTGTGGCCCTCTCCTCAGGAGTATGGGGAAAATATATGTGGTCACTGTCATGTTGTAGCATAGAATTCAGGAATTTATGGAGGATCCTGGATGAGGATGCCTCTGACACCCCAGCATGTCCCTAGTTGGACTCTGAAAGGTTCCTGTAGTTAAAATTCTAAGTGCTACACATACCTTTGTCTACACTGGTATGGGTTCCCCTCATTTTGTCCTGGCTCTGAGTTGAGGATGACAGAGGTTGCAGAGTTCCTGTAGTGTCTCTCTATCCACCCTGTAGCATTGTGTAATGTGTCTCTATCCACCCTGTAGCGCTCTACAATTTCCAAGTCATGCAGACTGTGATAAGTTAAACAGGGTATGAAAACTCTTCTCCTTCTTGGCCACGGTCTATTAGTAGCAGTAGCATAGACTTCAACCTGTTGCATGTATACATGAATTAAAGCAACACTAGCCCCTAACATTGTTTCTGTGTACACTCCTTTTCATGGCTATATTCCAATAAGTTTTGGAATTCACAGGTAAAACCAGCACTGAGTCTACACAGTTGCTGTATAGCTTGTGGAATAGCTCATCCATCTTGGATTTATTGATTAGCATGCAATTCAGCTGCTTATGCTGTAATAAGCATGGCATGCTGTGTACCTTGTTTGTGTGGCTCTACATACCATGTAGAACTGCTTACTGAATCCAAAGAGTATGCTTTCATGAAAATGGACCATGTAGGATTTATTGAATCTGGCCAGTTGTGTAAAAAGAGCAAATATGCACATCAAACATCTAACAATAAATGCTGTTGAGAAACACCTATCTGCTATAGAATGCAACATCTTTAGCAGGTCAATGTAATTCCAAAATATAAACCAGAAGCAACATATGAACATTAAATATTTTTTTAAACAAGAAACATCTTTATTAAATTATCATGTATGACATAGGCAATCTTACATTTCTATAAATGAAAATAAACCATACAGATACAATCTCAGCTGCAAACATTATATATTACAAACCATGCCAACACAACTGGAGCTGCAAACATTATACATTACTTATAATATAGCCAGTCATTGTCAGGCAACCATTACATAGCTCATTCAGTTCCTGCCTTCTTTTAAACCTCATTCCTCATCTGCATGTATCTAACCAACCTTCTCATTTTTCCCCCATACTTGCTTCTTCTCTAGCCCTCCTTTTTCACTGGGCTCCCACCTTTCTCCACCATCTATTGAGACCTGTCTCCTCAGAGCCAAGTGTACTTTCTGCTTTGCCCACTAGATGGCACCCTACCCTTATAATTCCTGACCTCTTACACCAAGCCTTAAATTTTTCCTAAAATATCCCTATAGTTCCAATTTAAGCCCCTCTCTGTCTTCTCTTTTCCTATATCTAGGTGTCTCCACCCTGTCTAATCCCTATCCCCTGTACTCACCTCATGCTATCAGTACTCTACTGATTGGTTCTCAGCCATCAGCAGCTTACCTTGGCTCTTCCCGCTCCATTCGCCCTGCGGGCTCACTCTGCTACCCTACCCCCAAATTCCACCCACCCCTAGCACCTCTACACTTATACCTGTATAACCACACCCACCATCCAGCCTCAACCAATTAGACTCCAATCCTCCCTCCATTATCCACTTCCAATCCTACCCATTAAACAACTACTTCCCTCCCCCTTAATCAAATTCTCACCTGCCCCACCCAAAACACACAGCTCTCCCATCCTTGCAACTTAGTTAGTTATAAATAACCTACTCTCACTACTCTATCTTACCATGATCTCAAAACCACAATTATACTCTTTCCAACTACTACTACTTCTCAGTATAACCTACTTTCACTGCCTCACCCAACCTACAAACATTAACCACTCTCCACCCTTACACATAACTTATCATCTTAGCCAACCCCTTTCACACCCACACATCCCAATATCTCCTTACCTGTACCCTATACAACACCACCTTCTCTTCCCCTACAAACTCATAACCCCTTATAAGTATCCTATCCCCTCTGCACCCAACAATACCCTCACATACCTAATAAAACTCACCCCTGACTCCAAGCAATCTAACTACCTTTCTAACCTACTCCTACATCTAGCCACCTTACTACTTTCTGGAGACATACACCCCAACCCAGGACCCTCCACATCTCCCTCAACAGATAAATCCTTACTATTCACCTCCTTAAATGCCCAAAGCATAGCTAACAAAGTCCCTAATCTCCATGCCTGGCTTGCACACAATAAACCAGATATCCTGTCTACCTCTGAAACTTGGTTGAAACCCCATATAAAAGATACTGAAATAATACCACCCAACTACTCAACCATTAGAAAAGATAGAACCCACAAAAAAGGAGGCTCTCCTATACTTATCCTCCTTATCAGTTACTCCTTATAACAAACCCACACCCCAGTTTAATAAAGCTGAATTACTTTTAGCCCTACTTCAAGTTAACCAACATAAACACATATGTATAGCCTCCCTTTACATCCCTCCTGGTGACAATATTTCTACACTTGAGGACATCCTCTCCTGGCTTTCTATTAACATTAGCATGGAAACAATAATTCTGGGGGACACTAATATCAACTATTCCTCTATACAGTCTCCCACAAACCCACTTAACATTAACCTCTATATATTCTCACAACTGATCAACTCCATAACCAGGCCCTCAAAACAAGCCCATAATGGTAGTATCCTTGACTGGATCCTAGTCTCCCACCCTCATTATTTCTCAGACAGTGGCACCTTTCCCGATTCCCTTAGTGATCACTTACCCACATTCATACGTCGTTTGTCCTCTCCATTGCATCTTACACACACTTATATTACTATACGCCACCAAAAAACTTTCCATCCCATTACCTTCTCCAACTCTCTAAAAGCAATAAACTGGAATACTTTAAAAACTTTACCACTGGAACAAGCAGTTATCCACTTCAACACAACCTTCTTGAACCTCCTAGACCACCATGTTCCTTTAAGGACAAAAAGAATAAAAAACAAAACTGCTCCTTGGCTAACAAGAAACACACTAGCAACCATGCACCTCAGAGATAAAGCTTGGGCATATTACCAAAAACTCAGGACTCCCCTCACTCATAATGAATTCAAAATGCTTAGGAACAAAGTAAAAAAATTAATCATCATAGATCGACAGAACTATTTTTCTATACTCCAAAACAATAACAAAACAAACCCCCAAAAGTTTTGGAAAGGCATCTCCACCCTCCTTAACCCCATCAAATCAGACAACCCTAGCCCAGACCCTGAAGCTCCAGACATAGATCTGGCTACTCAGTTCAATATTTTTTTCATTGATTCCATATCCAAACTAACCTCATCATTCTCATCCTCTAACACCACCACACCCTCCACACTATCCCCATCATCCTCTTTCAATCCTATACCTCCTGTACCCCCCATCTCTGCTTCCCCTCTTATTTCCCCTCCATCACCACCCCTCAATACCCCCACCTCTCAGCTTCCACCATTCTCACTCAAACCTGTACCCACATCCACCATAAAAAACTCCTCCTGAAACTGAAACCATGCTCTCATGCCCCCGATAACATTCCTTCATACTATCTTGCTATAGCTGCAGAAGCCATTGCCTACACCATCAGTATTCTAATCAACCGCTCCATTCAAGAAAGTTTAGTACACCAAATCTGGAAAAAGGCTTATGTCATACCTTTGCACAAAGGTGGCAACAATAATAACATAACTAACTTCCGTCCCATCGCCATCCTATCCCCCATCTCTAAACTCCTGGAAAAGTGTATCCACCTACAACTCTTACCATATCTCATAGATAATAATCTACTTACTCCCACACAACATGGCTTTAGACCCGGTCACAGCACTATGACTGCCCTTCTCTCCTTCCTGGAAACTGTGAATAAAGCAGGAGACTCAGGCCACATTGTCTCAACCCTTTTGCTAGACCTCTCCAAGGCCTTTGACACTATCTCCCACAATTTACTCCTAACTAAACTCTCTAAGCTTAACCTGTCATCTTCCTCTCTGAATTGGTTCACTAGCTACTTATCTAATAGATGCCAAGCTGTAAAATGGAAAAAAGCCACCTCCCCATTCCGTAATACCCCAACTGAAGTCCCTCAAGGATCCATACTAGGCCCCCTTCTTTTCAATATATTCATAAATGACTTCCATAACTCCATCCCCTTCACTAACATCATCCAATATGCAGATGATTCAACTATTATCTGTTTTGCTACCTCTATACCTACCCTTCTAAAGCTCACACAAGATGCATTCTTAACCACCGAACTATGGATGAAAAAAAATCACCTCGCACTAAATGCATCTAAAACCAAACTAATGCTATTCACCCCATCCAAAGCCACCTCTTATAATATAAGTACATTCCCTATCACTAGTCATAGTAATACACCCATCAAACTCATTTCAGAGGCCAAATTATTAGGTGTCCAAATTGATAGTCAGCTCAAATTCTGCTCCCATCTTCAACTTAATATCAAAAAACCCATAAAAAACTAGGTATGCTCTACTGACAAAATCGCTATTTAACACCCTCCACTAAAATCACCCTCTCCACCACATTTCTCATCCCCTCCCTCCTCTATGGTGCCCCACTCCTAACTAACCTACAATCTTCACTCAAATCACAACTCTCCTCTTGCTATAACAAAATTGCCAAGTTTGCTACTGGCCACAAGTCCACTTCACACCATTGCTCATCTCTCCACAAACTAAAATGGTTGGAACTCACCAATCATCTTACCTATACTCAACTTACTGTTGCCCACAAGCTAATTTTCTACCCTTCCCTCTGTCCCTCCCTTTCCTCTACCTTCAAAATGCACCTCCCTGATAGACTACTTAGATCTTACAACCAAAACCTAATAGAACTGTATAAACCATCTCGTCCCGCAGGAAAAATCTCCTATCCTATAGTCTAGCTCGTCTCTGGAACTCCCTACCACCACCCATCCGCACCACCTCAAACATACGTTCTTTCGAAAAATCTCTTCACTCACATCTATTTTCCCAGTGGGAATGCTCTTGCTATCACCCCATATAATCTCCTCTCCTCTCTTCTTTTCTCCTCCTATCTCATACATCCTGATCTCACTTGTTTAAGCCTTGATACCGATTGCATAACATGCACCACTTAGTGTAACATACCATATATGTAAAGTCACCTCTGTTATCATATTGTAAATTTTATTCTCTCTTTTGATTGTATATTAATCACTATTCTGTTGTATTTGTAATTGTTTTTACTAGGCTTTTGTAACTATAACTTTAACAATTTGTAACAAGATATTTCACTGTAATTTTCTGCTTGGAGCTTTTCTCCCCAGGACTCCATTGAAAACAGGTTCTTTGTGACCCAATGGACTATCCTGATAAACCAACTGCAAATAAAATAAAATAAATAAATGTATTGATCCCACACATCCCATGTTTTCCTATGTAATTCGCTCCTACCCTTTTCTAAAGATACCAATTCCAGTTGTTTTATCTCTGTTGCTATCTTCTCTACTTCTAGTACAGTAGGTTTACATTTTGATTTCCATTTTCTTGTAATTGCTTTTTTGGCAACCATCATAATTAGTCTCAGCAGGGCCTTACTATGTCTAGGCAATTCTGATTCTGTATCATAGCTCAAAAAATCATTTCCTTAGTTAAACCAATTTGCTCGCCCAACATCTCCGACAGAGCAGTCTGCAGGGAATCTTTAAAGTCTGCCAACTCATTACACTCCCAGAAAATATGTTCCCAGTTACCTCTTCCTTCCCCATCACACCTCCAACATTTGCTGTGTATCTCAGGAAAAATTCTTTGGAGTCTACATGGGGTACAAAAGACCTATGTAAACACTTACAAGCAAAGACCCTAAATCTTCTAGACTTTGTTGCATATTTGGGAGACATACATATGTCCCCCATTATTTCTTTATGAATTGCTTATCCAGTCTCTCTTCCCAATCCTTTCTAACTTCCTCTGATTTATTCTTATAGTTATCATGTAATATTTATATGCTCTACTAATTACTCCTTTCTTAATGGCAACTTCTTTTCTAGATTCTACTAAAAACTGTACCAGTGCTGGTCTTTTATTGAGGGCCCCCTATTTCTTTCTCTTTGCCTATACTCTGATATCACTCTTTGATATGAAGGCAATCTCTAACCTGCAGTCCAAATAAACTCTTGATGTCTTCCAATTTTATTACCTTTCCCTCTCTAGTTATTTGCTCCCAATACCTTGGTTCCTTTGCCAGTTTTCTCCAATAAATTCCAGCCCCCTGTTGCCTATTGTCTGTATCCCTTATTGCAGTCATCCCTATTAGCAGAATCTCCTTTCTCCATTCCCATGTTGGCTTAGTTCTTATAACTGTGTTGCTCTGAAATACCCCTTACATTGGGTAATACCAATCCACCCTGTTCTATTGGATGAATAAGCTTATCTCACTTGACTCTTGCTGCCTTCCCTTCCCAGATAAAATCCTTCAGCTGTTAATTAATTAATTTATTTATTTAACATTTGTTTACCAGGAAAGTCTGACATAGAACCAAGCCAATTGTCAGTGTAGGACCGGGGAGAAACATTCCAGACATGTCTTTCTAATGTGGGAGGAAACCAGAGCAACTGGTGGAAACCCACATGAAGGCAGGGAGAATATGCAGACTCTGCACAGAAAGCACCCCAGTCGAGAATTGAACCAGAGAACCTCTTGCTGTGAGGCAACAATGCTACCACTGCACCACTGCGCTGTCCATAGTTGCTATCCACAACTTCTCCTCTGGTTGATAAAAATATGCCTGACCTGTATATAAGACTAAAGGGACTAAATACATTTAACTGCTTGTATCTTACTATCTATATTCCTATAACAGCGCTTCCATTTTCACAGTTTTTGTATTATCTTTTGTTTAGTCTCTTCCCACAGATCTTTAGCTGCCACACCATAGTCTTTTTTAATCCATACTCCTAAATACTTCATTTTATCATATCCCCATAAGTATGGATATTGTTGAACCAATTCATATGTGGGTACATAATTTACCATTATTGCCTTTGTTTAACTTAATTAATTTTGTATCCTGAAAAATTGTAAAACTATCTCAATATGTTCCACAGCACTGTAATGACCCTTTCTGGTTATGTCAGGTATAAAATGATGTCATCTGCAAATACAGACAGAGTTTCTTGACTACCACACTAATTATATCCTTGAATTTCTGAGTACTTTATTTTCTTTGCCAATGGTTCTAAATATAATGCAAATAAAAAAAGGGAGACAGGACACCCCTGCCCGTTTCCTCTGCTGAAGCAGAGATTATCAGAGAGGACCCCCACCCAGTTTAATTTTCACCTCCGATCCCTAATCTGTCCTCCTAACCAACCTTATAATTATATTAGGGAATGCATATGGTTCCATTGCTCTGCTCATAAACTCCCAGCTTACTCTGTCACGTGCTTTCTCTGCATCAACATCCACCAATAACAATGACATTTTCTTACATTCTGCTTCCCTTTGGAACATCAGTGCTCTGTTAATGTTAAATGTTTGTCTTCCCGCCACAAAGCATCATTGATCCATATCTATCAATTTTGGCATTACTTTTGCCATTCCTTTAGCTATTATAGACATGAAAACTTTATAATCATGGTTTAGTATTGAAATGGGCCTGTATAAAGCTGGATATGATGGATCTTTACCCTCTTCAGGTATTACAGCTACCACCGATTTCTTCCAGGATGCTGGTACTTCTCCTCCTCTTAAAATACTGCTAAACAAACCTTCCAGATCTTTATCAGTTTTTTCCCTCCTAGCTTCCAAACTTCCACAGGAATACCCTTTATTCCTGGAGACTTTCCTGTAGACTGGTTATACATCACCATTTTTATCTCAACTCCTCCTATCCTGTTATCTCTAACCTTGTCATATTTAATTCTTCCATAAACATTTCCATTTGTATCTTTTCTTGATTTCCATATTTCTCTGCTTTATGCAGACTTTCATAGAATTTCCGAAATATTTCTAATACTTCTACAGGATCCCTTGCTATCTTCCTTGTTATAGGTTTCCTAAGTTTGGTGACAACCCTTTCTACTTTCTGTTGCCTGAGTCGTTGTGCTAAAAGTTTTTGTGCTCTAGAGTTATTATTAAAAACAGTTGCTTAACAGCAATCTTTCTATCGAGGTAGTACCTTATTTTCTGTTTATTATTCTGCAGTTGCACCTCTTCTTGTTCTGTGGGATTCCCCCTATTTTGCAATACATTAATATTTGTCAGTCCCTCTAAATAATTCTTGGTACTTCTTAACCATCTCCCCTTTTCTTTTATTTCCACCCTATTTTTTTAAACTCCAAAGGAGGATTCACCACTACTTTGTAAACATCTTACATTTCGGAGCACTTTTCATATTTTAGAACCTTACACTCTTGACAGTAGCAGCACCTGTAACTCAGAGAATCATCAGTTGTACACACTTGGTTTCAATCTATGAGACTAAAATTACTAACATAACTATCTTACATAAACTTCGGAGATCCCAAACTAAATGAACACACTTTATTTTATGAGACTAAAATTACTAACATAACTATCTTACATAAACTTTGGAGGTCCCAAACTAAATGAACACACTTTATTTCATGGCACATTTATGAAGAACAATTGGGATATTCCTAAAAAGCAATGCTGAGCTGTACAAGATCTATGCCTGGCTACCCATGCCTTCCCCCTCCATACAGTACATGGCTAAAGCACACACACACACACACACACACACACACACACACACACACACACACACACACACACACACACACACACACACACACACTGCATGGGTTCTGGATGAACATGTGTACATACACATATTTTTATTACAATTGGTACAACAGTACATATTGCATGGGTTCCAGATGAACATGTGTCCGCACACATATTTTTATTATAAATGGTACCATAGTACATGCTTTGCTTACATACACATGGTAGAAAATCCAGTAAGTAGAGCATTTCTCTTTAAGTACTAACATATAATATATAGTATGTTAAATACCAACATAAACAATAATATCATATGATCATAGGAGAATACTAGACTAATGACCCTGAAGGACCTTGTTAAGCCTGGCCATGGTTCCTAGAAATATTAGAAAGGTATTGGTCCCTTAGGTTTACTGCAGGGTATATAAACATAGGCATCCTCTGTCTCTAATAAAGGCATAGATGATTTCCCATACACTGATCCAAGTTTTGCTTGAATAAGTGCAGGGAAGAACTTTACTTCACATGAATGGGAAGTCTGTTCCAGAGAAGGGGTAGCCTCTGAGATACATACCTGCCCCTCTAGCATGTCCTACTTATGTTACAAGTGAGGTTAAGCACATGACTCAGGTGTTTCTGATGTTGCTTGTTTTGCATATATGTTAAAGGTCCATTAAGGCTGTATCAGAGGATGATTTAAACATGATCGTGTAATTAAATTTGTATGTGATAATATTGGTACATAAATATATACATACACATCATGACTTAAATCACTTCAAAACCAATTGCTGCAACTACTAAATCATTATAAACCTAGCCTGAAGCACTACCCCAAATGTAATACACAGAAAACATAGGAAAAACAAAAATATATTTTAACTGTTAGAAAACCTTTAAAAAGATGGAATGGTTAACGATCAATGGATGCACTAGACACAACAGGTAAACATGGGGAATTTTTTTAACTATCAAAAGTGCAGACATTGCAGTTGCTAGCAAATGCATTATGTGCCTGCTGCATTGGAAGTCATGCTTAAACAGACAAAACACATAAATAAATAAAATTACCCTTACAAACCATTAACGGGCACAGTCTTTTAACCATTAACAACATTAAAACAAAACAGCTACCAATTTAGATTTGTACCCACAGCTCACGCTACATTTAAGCAGTGCAAAAAAGAAAGAAAAAAAATGTTTTACCAGTTATAAAGCATTGATATTACCATAGCTACTGATTTACTCATGCACAATTACGGAAAAAATAAACACCACAAAGCACAGTCACTGAGAAATCTAGTTGCAATATACCCAAAGCATTACATTTTACTTCTGAAGACAGCATAAAATATACATATTTTCACCTTTAAAAAAAAGTTACAATTATTTTTGCTAACTATACTGAAACAGGCAGTAAACATTCATAACCTAATTAGTAACAAAGGAAAAAAAAAAGAACAAAAAATTACACTCACTCATTTGCACCTTAAAAAGTCCTTACTGCAAATCATCCCAAAACAGCCACTATAAAATCAGTTTGCAATATCCATTACACAATACCTCTGAACACAGCATTACAGAAAAAAAAAGAATTAAAAAAATAATGTTTTCAGCTTTTAAAAATTACAATACTGAATGGCTAGTTGTACTTAACACCATATGGAAGAATAGGACCACTAATTGGCTGTAGGGCTGGCTGACTCCCTTCAGGTCTGACTTGCTGTCTGGCTCTCTTGTGGGCTGCCTTGTCCAGCTGATTTCCTGATTCCCAAAAGAAAAGACAGATAGTAGATCTTTTTTTGTGCTGATTGCCTTCCCCTCACAATTGTAGGAGAGCTGATAAGAACGCAATCTATGACATGGACTTTGTAGAGCACTTTCTTGTCTAGGTACTGCACCCTGCACAAATTGCAGCCAATCACTGAGTGATTTTACAACACCCAAACCTAACAGGAAACTGCTCTCCCAGCAGATCTGGGTTGGTGATGTAACTGAATTTCCAAGAAAAATCTGAAAGTGTGGCTTTTTACAGTGACACAACGTGAAAGCTGGACTTCATTCATCCCACTGCTTCATGTAAACCTGATGGGATCAGAATGTCCAAATCATGACTGTCCCACTGGAAGTGGGACTGGTAGCAACTTTAAGCATGGCCCCTATGAGGTGGAGAATTGTATAGACAAACTACCATCAGCTGGGATGCACAATATATTCTACATAAGAGAACATGCTTTACAGTGTAATAAAAGTGTCAGGGCAAGTAAGTGATAAGCAGGTTGAAGACCTGGCTACTCCAACCCATGCTAGAGATCTATGTTAATGGCTGTAAGGGTTTATGTGTCTCTGCTGATCAGTGAGTGCCCATCGCAAAGCCCAGCAACCCTGAGTGCACAATTGTCATACTTGGGAAGGTCTGTTGAGTGAAAGCTGGATGTAAAACCAATCACCTTGACAAACAAATCTACTACTCTAAGCTTGGAAATTGATGACATTATGATAAGTAGGAGACTGGATATCATGTGTATCCAGGAGGATAGTGGATACTGGAAAGGATAAGTCACTTGGATTTGGATCCAGAGTCAAATACTCAGGGGAGGACAGACTAAAAATGGTGCAGTATTTGTGGTAAGGGAGAGTTGTCTGAAGACATTGAAAGATATCATCAGAATTAATGACAAAATCATGGCAGTCATACTCCAGTGTAAAAATAGGGCAAAGGGTAGTATTCACCAATTTTGTGAATGCAAAGAAAAGGTGTGCATTCAGACTGCACTTGCAGGAGCAGGGTAGGAAGAAATACTGGTTGGCCAACAAAAAGCCTAAGAGAGCAGCGGAAATAGCAAAGAACAAGGCACTCTACCAACTTCTGGAAAGTGACTCAGCAGATGGGACATAGAAACTCGTATCAGGTTGTTAGGCAAAGACAGAAAGATAGTCATCAGGCACTATTCATAAATAATGCTAGTGACAACCTTCTATCAAGTCCAGAGGATAGCAAATGCAGACGGAAGGTGTACTTCCAGCAGCTTCTGAATGAAGAAACCCCCACAGAAGCTGTACTGCTCCATACACAACCTACGATGAAAAAGGAGGAAGTACCAACACTCGAGAAAGTAAGCACAGCAAAATCAAGTCAAAGAAACCAGCAGGCTCAAACATGGTCACAGCAGATATGATCAAGATATTGGGTGAGTTAGGGGAGAAATGCCTCCTGAAGGTCATCATATGGAGAGAAAGGTGTATCCAGGATGAATATGCCATTGTGCCTTTATGGAAAAATAAGACTAATAATTTGCTCTTTCTTGTTTTACACTTATACCCTTCTTGCTGTGTGGTTATGAAAGAGATGACCTGATGGCATTCTTCACGGGACTAAAGCACTCTGATCCTAATATGTAGAAGTAAAAAAGAAATCATATTGGTAATGACCACAGATTTAAAATAAAAAAATAAAGAATATAAAAGAAACTGCTACAACAGAATGTCTAGAAGTGAGCTTTTATTTAACCAAAACATTTTGGTTAAATAAAAGAAATTTTCCAAATTTTCCATTGCAGTAGTTTAACTTATATTTTTCTTAACATGCTATATACTAATTATAGCTAAATTCCTGCTCTCTCCCCTCCACAGATATACCAGTTTCCCCTTTTAATAATACAGGTACTCTGTATTCTGTTTAAAGAGGAAAGGGTATGTATAAATTAGTTTTAACACTTTTAAGTTCTCCCTGGTAACTGTGTTTATGTGTATGAAGTACACTAGACAGCTGGTATTATGGCATCAGGTTGATAGACATGATGACAGGGCTGCCGAAAGGTGTGCAAGCTGCATACAGCAAGCTCTCTAAATAAACATTTTTTACTTTTACTTTTAAATTGTTAAAAAGCAAATAGTGTTTGTATTTATGCAAATATCACATAGAGAATTGCAATGCAAACATGCGAGAGTGTTTTTAAATGTAGGTTGCTCCTATAAACTTAAAAGTAAACACATACATACACACACACACACACACACACACACACACACACATATATATATATATATATATATATATATATATATATATATATATATATATATATATATATATATGAGTATGTGTAGATTTAGTGTGATTTGCCAAAGACAAACACATTGAATCAAAACTGATCACAAAACCAGAGCTTGAAACAAAACTCATAAAAAAATAATAAAATAAATAAATAAATAAATTTTTTTGGCAGGGGGAAAGCCCCCCCCCCCCCATGCATCCCCATCCCTGAAACTTATGAATATGAATTCTGAAGTCACACAATAATGAAGAAAGGGTAAAGTCTCCAACCCCACTGTAGTGTGATCTTGCACAACTGAATACCAGCAGTATGCAGTAAAATGAATATTTGATCAGTAGTGCCATGGGTTAGCCTGTTCAATGAACTGAGCATTCAGCAAAATATATAGCTCCCATCTACATATGGTTCACAGGATATCTGAAGCAGATTACTGGTCTTCATTGTTTTTTACACTGTGCCATCAAGTGACAGTATAATATTGACTGCATAGTTCAGATGTTGGAGTACTTTGCACATGTTCAAAAAATATATGTATAAGTCAAATTATTTGAAAAACTTAGCCATGCAACTTGCAGAGATCACTACATTATTGCCTCCAGTCCATTGCTGCATGGGTGCATGCACCCCTGACCCTCCCATCCACATATACTAAATGGCAAGTTTGTGGATGACCAGTTCACCTGCAACGTGTCTTTGGGATGTGAGAAAACTGTAGTATTCAGCAAAACCCTACAAATATAGAGAGAAGTGTAGACATCACATAGAAGGCACATCAGCCCAGAAATGAAGCGGAGAAGCAATCAATGTTCCACAATAAATAACAGCTGCACCAGGCCGGTGTGTCACATATTTATGTTATTTCTAAACAGCCAACACTTTCCTGGACTTCAGTCTGTTCTGCATTTCTCAAATGGATAGCATTTCACCAGAGGCTCACTACTGCCTATGTTAAACAGGTTTCTCATTAATGCAGGTCGATTGACATATGATGCAAGACCTCATGTTTATTCAGTGAAACATTAAGGTACCATTTTGATTGGTGCACCTGTAGTAGGAAATTACTTGTGAATTGTTAAATACACTGCCACAGATACTAATGAAATGTTCAACTTGGAAAGTTAGTATGATTTCAAACAGTTTTTGTTTCAGTAAGTGCAGTTAATATGTAGTGTGTGTACTAAATAAATGGCACTCTCGAGTATACATTTTTATTTAAGTAACTTGAATTTTGACACTAGAGGCACAGGTTTTAGTTGCTTCATCTCAAAATGATATATTGCAAAAAGGGAAGTCTTCCTTCCTGTCATCTGCCATTTCTGTTCTGAAGCAAGCATTTATGCGTGCAACCTTCAAATCTTAAGTGCTGCAGTGTGGTTTTAACAAGGATCGTGACAAAAGGGGTGCTGTGGTCACCTTTCTTTACGACTGGAGTTATATGGCTACTTTTCCAGTTGTCTGGAGCTTCATCACGGGTATGGAATAGATTAACTGCATGGATTACAGAAGAAAAAGTCAGAACATATATTTAGACATTCAGGCTACAGGTCATAGGTTTCAGGGATATATTTCTTAGAAAACTTCTCCAAGAACCTGTAAATGAAAAAATGGAATAAAAGGTTTGATATGCTGGTGTCTGAATAGAGTTGTGAAGGAGAAAGGCTTTTGAGTAGGGTTAAACATCAGTAAACATCAGTAAAGACTAATGTGGGTGTCTTGAGCTTAAAAAAATACACACCCTTGATTATTCTGAAGAAAGTATGATAGTTGTCACTTCTAAAAGGAAATAAAGTCTCCATAATTTGTTCTGAGTGTTAGAGGAGATGCTTGTTTTCTATGAGAGCAAACATTTATTTATTTCAGTCTTTTATACATTCTCTCTGTCTGTCTGCCTCTCTCTGTAGATATATATACACACACACACACACACACACACACACACACACACACACACACACACACACATATATAAATTTGGTAAGCATGTCACAAAACTTTATGAAAAATAGTGCTATTTATTGTATAAAAATGCAGACAAGCCAAGTTCCTTCAAACAAAGCAACATTTTATGTAAAGATCTGACTGTAGATTGTCTCAAATAAAATTCTTGGAGGCAGAAGATATGAATCATATTGTAACAAACAGATTTCATTCTGAACAGGATAAGAAGCATCATAATCACCCCTCAACAATACCCACGAATCACATATCTCACAAAATCAGTGTGCCTCACAGTCACAGCCCTTAAGGCCAAACAACACACCAAATACACTTGTTATAGGGGACTCTATTGTCCGGCACACTGACGTCCCGCTCACCAGACTGAACAAGGAGAAGATCACTGTAAGCTGCCTGTCGGGTGCCAGGATCTGCCACATAATGCAAGCACTCAGGTCACTCCAAAGCAAGTACAAGTATGACTCTGTCATTGTCCATGCTGGTGTGAATGACCTGAGATGTGCTTCCTTGGACTACATGAAAAGAGACATAGAAGAGCTCTCTGACCATGTAGCCCAGACTGGTATGACCCTGACCTTGAGTAGCATCTTGCCCTCACCAAGAATGATTCCACAGTATAAAGACAAAATGATCAGTTTCAGCAATTGGCTAAAGTATTGGTGTCATTCAAAGGGGATCCAGTGTCTGTCAGCCTGGGATGACATGCTCGACAAGCCACGTTGCTTTGCTAGGGATGGCTTGCACCTGTCACCCTTAGGCTTTTGTATACTGGCCAAGGCTCTTGCCACCCCTATAGTGCCTTTTTTAGGCAAGGCTCAAAGGCTAAACCCACCTCCATAGACAACCCAAGGATAAAAAAACTAAAGGTAATGCTACTCAATGCCAGAAGTCTAAACCTCAAGATGCACGCACTCAAGGCTCTCCTCAGTATGGAGAAAATCGATGTCTGTGCAGTAACAGAAACCTGGTTCAAGGCTCCTGAGAGCACCCCAGCACTACCAGGTTATAACTCATACCATGCGTTTCGGCCCCAAAACTCGGACTGTAGCACAAAATGAGGGGGAGTATCAATATTCATCAAAGATACCTACACCTCCAGGTTAGTGGCACTTCACAAAGCATCGGAAACCATCCATGTGCAACTAACAGCGGGCAAAACTGCCTTTCAGTTTGTAGCCTGCTACAGAACACCCTCCCTATTACAGGAACCCCACTTGGCATTCCTGAGAACACTGGAGAATATGAAGGTCTCTCCAAACACTATGTTATTGGGTGACTTCAACTACCCAAGCATTGACTGGGAAAACTACTCAAGCCCAAACACCCTCGCCCAACGGTTCCTTGAATTTATAAACTCTAACGCAATGGAACAACTGGTCACCACTCCCACAACAGGGAACAACATATTGGACCTGGTCATCACCAACATGGGGACTCTATGTTCCACACCAGAGGTAAACCCCTCATTGGTAAGATCAGACCATAAACAAATTTCCCTGGACATCCATATCCCGTCCCCACCCCCAGCCAAGGAAATCACTGTAAAGAATTTCTCAAAAGCCAACTTTGCACTTCTCAAGACTGAGGTGGAATCCTTCAAAGCCCCTGGGCCAGAGGATAATACAGCCCAATCCGCAGAATCCTTTACAAATGCATTCTATGAGCACCTGCAGAATGCATGGATTGTGCTATCCCAAATAAAACCAAGACTCACTCCTCAAAAAGCAGGAGACCGGTCTGGTGGACCCCAGCCATAAATAAGCTATACAACAGAAGGAGGAAGCTACTACATGACAGAGCAAAATCCCAAAAAGGGAAGGCATCTCTGATCAGTATTAGCAAGAAACTTCAATCCCTCATAAAATCATCAAAGTCCAGCTTCGAAAGAAAAATTGTCCTAGACACTAAAGATAATCACAAGGCCTTCTTTAGTTATGTCAGGAACATGGGCGGAAACTCCCAGATATGCTCTGAATTGTTGCATAACGGTACAAAATATACCGAACCTACAGACATAGCCAACATCCTGGCAGACAGATTCAGTGCAAACCCCCCCCCTTCCCCCCCAAAGGAGCAAATGCCTATCCCAACTGAATGTAACCTCCCTGACATCACAGATGCACAGGTGAAAGCTGCCCTCTCCAAAGCAAAAAACACAGCATCTATGGGACCAGACAGTGTCCCAGGCTGTGTCTTACATGAGCTCCAAGAAGAACTGAACCCTCACATTAAGTCACTGTTCAAACTTAGCCTTACTACAGGATATGTACCCAAAGAATGGCGTACAGCTACAGTGGTCCCACTCCACAAAGGTGGTGCCACAACGGACCCCGGAAACTATCGCCCCATAAGCCTGACTAGTCTGGTCTGTAAAGCTATGGAGCATATTATCATGGAACTCATAAACAAAGATATTGGGAGCCTCCAGACACTGGACCCTACACAATTCAGCTTTGTTAAAGGCAGATGTTGCCTCTTAAACCTAGTTGATTTCTTTGAAACAGTTACCAAAGCCATAGATGAGTGCAAGGTAGTCCACACAGCCTACCTGGACCTCGCAAAAGGCTTCGACACAATACCCCACTTACCAGCTTAAATATCAACCCCTATATCACAAGATGGGTTGCAAACTGGCTCAGAGATAGAACCCACATGGTCAGAATTGCAGGTGCCATGTCCGAATCCAAACCAGTTACAAGTGGCATCCCACAGGACTCAGTTCTGGGACCTCTCTTGTTCAGTATATACTTCTCTGAGGTTCAGGCTAACACGGGGGGATTATGGCTGACAAAGTTCGCAGATGACTGCAAACTGGGGGCCATAATCAAATCTCCAGCTGATACAAGCATCCTCCAAAAGGGTCTCACAGAGACGGATGCTTTGTGCTAGAGCCATGGCCTCAAGCTAAATGCTAAAAAGTGCATAGTCATCCCCTTTGGGAAAAACAAGGTGCCCACAAATTACCAAATAGGTGGTAATCCATTAAGTATGGAAGAAATAATTAGAGATTTGGGGACTAACATAGATAGTAATCTCTCCTTTGATAATCACGTTGCCAAAGTGGTTAGAAAGACCTTCTATATAGCCCACCTTATCATGAAAGGGTTCGCATCTAGAGAGGTCATTGTGCCCCTCTACTCATCACTCATCAGGCCCATAATTGAATACAATGCCCCTTTTGGGATGTACCTTACCCGACACCTGCAGCAACTGGAGAGACCCCAAAAGTACCTCACCAAGAGGATCATGGGCTACAAACAGATGTCCTATGCAGCTCGACTAAAGAAACTCCAGCTCTACTCAGTTGCTTACCATCTACTCAGAGACAATCTATGCCTGATGTACAAAGCCATGTCAAACTCAGAATTAATGGACATGCTCCACCTCAAAAATCCAAGTCCCTTAGAGCTACACGCTCCAGGGACCTAAACCTCAGCACAAAAATAAGTAGGACATGCTGGAGGGACAGATTCATTTCCCAGAGGCTCCCCTCACTCTGGAATAGAATCCCAATTCATGTTAGACATAGCCCCTCACTGACCCTCTTCAAGCAAAATCTGGACACGTGGATGGGAAATCGCAAATTCACCCCTGGGATCTCTTCTGTGTCCCTGCTAGACAGAGGCTCAGTAAACTAATCTTAAAAGGGTATCTTCTGTGACCTACTTTACAGCGGCACAGTAGGCTAATCTAATAGGGAGGCGGAAGCCAAATACACTCTGGCTAGGCTTATACATGTCCTAGGGCAGATAGCCTAGTATCTACCTATGAACCTATGAACCTATGAACAAAAAGTGACTGTAACACGGCAAAAGGCTAACATACTCATACAAAGTACAAACTCAGCAGTTCCTCAACTTAGGTGGTTCTTCAGGAATATTCACCAGTTGCAATTACAATTATCTGATTGTTACATCATCCAATAAATCTTCTTTTTTTCATGTAAAATATAGCTCAGATAATCACATTTCTGGAAGCTTTTCCTTTTCTAAGCATACATTTCTTATGCTGTCAGTCCTTTAAATTTCCTTACAGAACATATCGTAAAAGCGAGTTCATGGCATATAATTATCTATTAGTCTGTCTCTGCAATACTTCTATTTGCACTTCTCTGACAAAAATGTTTCATTCACACTGTAGCTCAACAAAAAGCATGGCTATGCTTCCTTAATTAAGCTTGCAATAAGCAGTTGTAGCTTGGGGCCTAAAATAGTTCCATAGAACACAATTATATTTTCTGTCTTAGCTTGCATAGAAGCAATGTCTGAAATAATCTATTTGAAGAAATCTACCCTGACACTAGCGCTTTAGCACCTCACCTAACAGTCCGCACTAACTTGCTGACAATAATGTAATGCATTAAGGACTTCCAAGATGGCTGCACATTGAGTAACAGCTTAATTCTAGCTCATACAGTGTGAAAACAGAAACTCAGCAGAGAAGGCCAGTGGACATTTGTGTTTCTGGGTAAATTTCAGTAACTGGCTAGTATGTGCGCTGCCTGGATGCCAGGAAAAAAGAAATACAGAGGACCTGAAAAAAATCAGCTACAAAACCTGAATTAAAAACACTGACAGGGAAAAGTACTGCAGGTGTTCAGCAAAAAGCAGTGCAAGCTCCAGACATGACTTCCAGTTACCTAGAGGAAAGTATAAGACAACTGCATACAGACCTGGTTAAATAAATGAAACACTGATGGAGTATATCAATTCAAACAAAAAAAAGGCAGGAAAAAATCAAAGACGTTTTAAACAGATATTCAGATGAGCTGATAAAACTGCAAAAAATTAGAGGTCAAAATGAAGAAAAGGCTGCCCAAATATGAGACTGCTCAAAAAGAGATGTTTCAAAAAATAATAGAATTAGAGGATAGAGCACATAAGAAAACCTGAGATTTTTAGCTGTTGCAGAGAAGCTGGAAGGAACAAAAAATAAAAAATATGACAAAAAGGTCAGTAAAAAATATAAAAATCACCAGCTTGCACTTTATTAACAAGAATGTGTCAAGTCTCTAGTGCGTCGGCAAGAAATCCCTTATAGGAGTACATCAGTAAGGAAAAAACAGTGCCATTTTATGCAAACATTAACTATCAATTATAAAACACTTAACTAATTAATTAACATTTAATACATTAAATACTGTAGTTCTATTATACTTAGAAAACAATTATATCAAAAGTTTCCATGAACATTCAGTATTAAGTCCACAAGGACTTAAAGTATTGTATTTTAAAATATAAATACTTTCTTTATATAACAGATGATGTTTATTCTTAAACTCAGAGTTGCCAACACCCCAATTAACTTGTTCTAGGATGCTGGAAGGAACAGACTGTATTAATTTTATGAAAGTAAAAATATGCAACTGGCCTAGTGTTCCACAGCAGGAGTTGTTAACTGAAAGGACGCATTATATGTACACTCCAAACCTGGTTATAAGAAAGCAACCTAGACCTTTAATAGTAAAGATGCTATCCTACCAGTAGAAGGAGTTGATTCTGACAAAAGTGTGGCAGAAGGACAACATACTAAAAGTGGGAGACGGCAGAATGTTTGTGGAGAGTGATTACTCACTGTACACCAGACAGAAGAGGAGTAAATTTATTTCACTATTCAGAGACAGTCGAGAAGCAGGCATAAGATTCAAACTGCTGTACCCAGCTATCTTCGAAATATTCTTCCCTGGAGAGGCAAAATCATTTTTTGATGAAGTAAATGCTAAGGAGGAAATGCAAATGTTTTTCTAACAAAAAGTGAGCTGTAAAACAGAAGGAGATTCTGCCTCTTGTTCTTCTGGTAATAAAGATCACAGAGAGAGACTGTGCCAGTGAAACCTTTTCCAAAGTTTCAATGGAAAATGATGGAGAGAAGGAAGGGAGCATGAAAATTCACTAGAAGAATCAAGAGTATGTTGGACATGAAGCAGAGACAGGATTTGGGATGAATAGGAATAAATCCAGTAACTTGGAAATTGACAAATGTGGGATTACAAAGTAATAATTATATTTATGAAATCTGATACAACAAGAAAATCAGGAAATATTTATTATTATTATTTATTTTATATTTATTGATCAGGTTTGTTTGGCTGATCTGATAGCCCTTTTACAGTAGAGGCATGGGGAGAAAAGCTCCACAAATTTACAATGAAATTGTTAAAGTAAAATGAAAAAATGTGTAAACAAAAACATTAACATTTTTAAGTTGGAAATGGTCAAAACATAGAAATTATTTACAGAGACTAAGCTGACATTACAGTTATATGTGCAGAAACAGTATGCAAATTTATAAAACAATATACTACGTTTATAAATCCAGCCAAGTTGGTTACAGTTAGTGAAGAACATACAGGGCAGTATATAAGTAGAGATATTTTTATGATTGAGTAACAGGCAATTACCTAGATAAGATGACTAAGAGAGCCGACACTTAACAGAAGTAAAACTAGTGAAGGCAGTTAGTTACATAGGAGAAGAAGACAGTTTATGGAGGGTGAGTAAAGAGGTATAACCGGTGACTTTTTAGGTAGTCTTTGGTGGCTGATTTAAATTCATTGAGCTGTTTAAGTGATCTAATTTCCAATGGGAGGTTGTTCCAAGAGATGGTAGGGTAGTAGCTATAGAGGTTTTGACCAATTTTGCTCTTGGGTTTATAGATTTGTAGTAAGTTTTGGTCTGAGCTTTAAAGACTCCTAGAAGGAATGTAGAAGGAGATTAGAGGAGACAAGTTGGGACAGAAAGATGGTTGGTACAAGATAGAGTGGATAATCTGAAGCTGAGAGAGGAGAAGCTGGTGGGGTAATTCATGCCAGTTTAAGTGTTTTAAAGAGAGAGAGAGTGATGAGATCTATATATATATAAATATTGGACTTTTCTGGACTTTGTTGGACTTGTGGGGGACTCTAAAGTATATGACCTGCTTCATGTCATTAAGGTTCTGAAGGATACTTGGGGGAGGGGAGGAGGAGGGAGAAAATTAACTAAAAATAAAGCAAAAAAATTCTTAATAGTACAATATTTATGGTGCATGATTTTCTTTGCATGATACAAAGTAAAGATTTCTCAGTTATTTGTAAGTGTAATGGGGGATATTATTGTCAACAGGTGCTCCTGATTTTTGTCTTTTCTTTTCTTTCTCCCTTCTTCTCTTTTTCTTCTTGCTCAGTTTTAAGAAATGTAGGCACTGCGATGTAAAAAAAGAAGAAAAGTCTAGTTAAAAGAGCATGGCAAAATAAAAATTAATGTGTTTTTTCTTATTCTTTCAAAGGGGGAATGATTGGATTAAAACCCTTAGCTTGATCCAGTAACAAGATTTAAGAGAAAGCAAGTAAATGAAAAAGAATATTGAATATTATAAGGCTTTTTCTAGAAAATAAATATATGCTTAATAGCAATTTTTTATCTGGGCCCCCTTGTCTCCACGGAGACAATCTGATTTAGAGAAATTGGCTAGGAGATAATGTTGTCTGAAAGTATTCAGGTGTTTTCCAATCTGGGAGAGCTATAAAGATAAGACAAAACCAGACTGCACTTAATTTAATTAGTAGCAATTCTGTATCTGGACCTCATGTCTCCATGGAGACAATCTGTCAAAGAAAAACTGGTTAGGAGATAATCTTCTCTGAAAGCATGTAAGTGTATTCCTAGCAGGGAGAGATATAAAGATAAAACAAAACCAGATAGCACTTAGTGGAAGCACAGGATGTCTCATGCATTTTAGCATGGATAACCTTTCTTTTAGGTTAACTCAAGTCTATGAGTGTGGCTGTCATTTTGGGACATTTGTTCCTATTAGAATGGTAACATTTCTATATTTGAAGATGTACATAGTTTTGTGTGTTAGTATTAAGTTTGTAGGTTTTAGGGGGTATCGGGTGTGGGGTTTTTTTGTTTGTTTTCTAAAATGTGACATAGGCTCAAATGGATATGACAAGAAACAACTGTATAAAAGTTCAACCTGCCAAACAGTGTATGCATGTATCACAAAAGCTGGAACTAGACATTTAACAAAAAAGCTTTTATACATAAAAGGTGGGAATGATAACTTTTTAATAGAATGATGCTTTCTATAATGTTTTTAAATGTCAATGGTCTCACAGATAAACACAAAAAAGAAAGAGTAGTGAACTATATTAAAAATGTAGAGTGCCAACAGCTATGCTAAAGGAAACACACTTAAAAAGAAATGAGCATGTGAATTTGATCAGTGGAATACCTGGGACTAAGAAAAAGAAGAGTACTTGTATAAATTGCAAGAGGAGCTCCAACAGTGATAGAAGAGGATGAAAAAAGATAATAATGGTAGATTTGTAATACTAAGGGGTTATTCCCAAGGGAAGAGGATTACACTGGCATGCATTCATATTCCACATAAAACTGTTATAGTGGAGCTTAAGAAAATTGCAGGAGAAATAATAAGCTTTCAGCAAGGAATATTACTTATGGGTGGGGACACAAATTTGATTTGTAGCAGTCAAGATGTATCTGGGGGGACCAGAAGGGAAAGTATAACAAAGAAGGGTAGACTTCTGAAGAAATTAAAAAAAAAAACATTTGGCATGAAAGGTGTGATTTCAGTACTAGGAGTTTGGAGTGACTTTACATATTATTCCTCAAGATACAAAAACTGGGCTAGTCTAGACAGAATTTACATTTCACAGGAACATTTGCATTTAATTGAAGGTCTCGATATGCACCCGATAACTATTTCAGATCATGTGCCACTAATAAGTAAAGTAAAAACACAGGGTAATGAAATAAAAATGAGACATTGATGCTTTCCCACCTATCTATCTAAAAAAGAGGAATTTAAGGAATGAGTAGTGGAAATTATTCAGGAGCTATTGAGTAGATAGAAATATCTTCTGAAAATATAGCTAGGGATGGGATAAAAGTAAAGTAGAGTTTTGAAATAGGTTGGAAATAATAGAAAGGGAAAGAGGGTTAAGAAGTAACAAGATTTATTTAGAGAGTGAAGGATCAGAAGTGAAAATTAAAGTGGGTGGGTTCTTTTCTGATAATTTCCCCTTTGTTATTTGCATTATATTTAAAACCATTGCATAAACAACGACATCCACAAAATGACATACTAATAAACTGATGAAGTTGCTTTGATCCTGAAATGAAAGAGCTAAGAACAGAACACTATTAAAAGTTTTCTGTGACATCTGGTTACCAATTTTTTGTTTGTTTTATTTAGAACCATTAGCAAAGAAAATGAGGGACTTAGAAATTCAAGGATGCAATTGATATGGTAGTTAAGAAAAGCTGACTCTGTTTGCAGATGATATTATTTTATACCTGGTAAAACCAGAAAGGGACACTACAGTGTTATGGAACACTTTGAGATGGTTTCAAATCTTTTTGGGATACAAAATTAATGAAGCTAAAACAAAGGCAATGACAGTGAATTCTGTACTCATACACAAATTGATTCAGCCATATCCATATTTATGGAGACACGATAAAATGAAGCATTTAGTAGTATGGATGAATAATGACTCTGTGGTGGCAGCTAAGGATATGTGGGAAGAGACTAAATAAAAGATAATATAAAAACTGAGAAACTGAAAGCTCTGTTATATGGGTGGGGATAGTAAGATAAAAGCAATTAAAATGTTTTTAGTCCTTTTGATCTTATACCCAGGTCAGGTATATTTTTATCAACCACAGGGGAAGTTGTGGATAGCAATTAATAAAGAGCTGAAGGATTTTAACTGGGAGGGGAAGACAGCAAGAGTCAATTAAGATAAGCTTATTCTTCCAATAGAACATGGCGGATTGGGATTACCTGATTTGAAGGGGTATTTCAGAGCTACACATTTAAGCAGAAATCTATAATTCATAGTGGAAAGAAATGATGATGAAGCGGGGGGGGGGGCCTCAAGAAACAAGGAGAGACTGGGATTTTGGATGCAGACCTTTGAGGAGAATAACAATAATCAAACAGAATATTATATTCATAAAGTAAGAGAAAGTATTCTAAGAACTAAGCCAACACAGGAATGGAGAAAAGAGATTCTGTCGATAGGGATGACTGCAATTAGGGATAGAGAAAACAGGCAAGAGGGGGCTGGAATTTATTGGAGAAAACTGGCAAAGGAACCAAGGTATTGGGAGCAAATAACTAGAGAGGGAAAGATTGATAGAATGAGAAGATGACAAGAATTTATTTGGACTGCAGGTTAAAGATTGCCTTCCCTATCATGGATGAATATTAGAGTATAGGCAAAGAGAAAGAAATAGGGGAGTCCTAAACAAAACAACAGCCCTGGTAGAGTTTTTAGTAGAATCTAGAACAAAAGCTGCCATTAATTAAAAAAAAATAATAATTAGTACAGCATATAAAATATTGCATGATAACTGTAAGAATCAATCAGAGGAGTGTAGAAAGGACTAGGAAGATAGACTGGATAAGTAATTCACAAATATACAGTGTGGGGATATATGCATGTCTCAAAAATATGCAACAAAATCAAGAAAATCTAAGATTTTTGCTTGGAAATGTTTACACAGATATTTTTATACCCCAAGAAGACTCCAGATAATTTCTTCCTCAGGTAGACAGCAAACATTGGAGGTGATATGGGGAAGAAAGATGTAATTAGGAACATATTTTCTGGAAGTGTAATGAGTTGGAGGACTTTAAAAATTCCTTGCAGACTACTCTATCAGAAATACTGGGTGAGCAACTTGGTGTAACTAGGGAAATTGTTTTTCTGAGCTATTGCACAGAACCAGAATTGCCTAGACATAGTAAGGCCAAGCTGAGTCTAATTCTGGTGGTGGCGTGCTTTTGTACACAGTATGCTGGCTCTTCTTTCACTGGGTCTTCTAATTCTGGTGGCTGCCAAAAAAGCAATTACTAGAAAATGGAAATCAAAGAGCAGATCAACTGTACTAGAAGTAGTGAATGTAGTAACAGAGATAAAACAACTGGAATTGAGTTCTTTAGAAAAGGGTAGGAGCGAATTATATAAGAAAAAATGGGAATTTTGGGAACAATACATACAGGGGAGGAATGAGGTTTAAAAGAAAGCAGGATCTGAATGAACAGGTCTATATTATATCCTCGAACGCTTAAAAAAGCGAACACTGATTGATCGAACTTATTTTCATGAAACTGCAAAATATCGAAGAAGCAGAAACTCAAATTTTTTCCTAGGAAAAGAATTCAGTTGTCCATTTCTGTTGCTTTGGTATTTTCAGTGTTATGGTGGAAAGTTACCAGAAGGATTCAGGTAAGTGTGCGATTGTGTGGATGTAAGTGTTAGGGTGATTTAAGTGAGTTAGGGTTAGGGCTCGGGTTAGGTGTGTGTACGATTGAGTGGACATGAGGGTTAGGGCGTATTTAAGTGAGTTAGGGTTAGGGAGCAGGTGAGGTGGGTGTGCGATAGTGACGGACCTTAGGGTTAGGGTTTGGGTTAAGGTAAGTAGGTAGTTAGTGGTGTGTGCATAGTTTAGTGTAGGGTTAGGTATCAGATTTTAGGTGTATGTGTGTGGATTTCTGTTTGTTTGGTGTGCTTGTGTTGTGTGTATGTGTTTTGGATCAGTGATTTTTTTCCCTGGGAAAAAAAAATCGCTGATCTGACAGTTCGAGATTGTAAGCTTTCGCTTAAATCAGGTCGATCAATCAGCGTTCACGTTTTTAAGCATTCGATGATATAATATAGACCCGAATGAACTATGTAATATTTGACTGACAATAATTGGGTAGATTATAAGTGATGTCTATTGTTTTCAGCTACAGTTATGTCAATATGGTTTGTGATGTAAAATGCATGCAGCTAGGATTATGTCAATATGGATTGTTTTCATTTATATAAATATATGATTGTCTGTGTTATAACTGATAGTTTAATAATGATGTTTCTTGTTTAAAAAATAATTTCATGCATTAGCTTCTTATTTACTCAGGAAAGAGGGTACAAGTATCAGAGCGTTATCAAATAGCAATGCAATCATCTTCATCCTTGGATTAGCACTACTGCATACCTCTCAACCTCTTAGAGCAAGAAATCTGGACAAAGCCATAAATAATAGTGACAAAGTCCCAAAAATAGTGACACCTCCTATTTCATTATTAAAACCAAATCCTTTACTTTTTCTATATTTATATTTAGTCCAATTCTTCCCAACATTACACCTAACTTTAAGTTCAATCTCTCCAATCATAGTGTATTCTTTCTAACTATTACAATATCATCTGTATAGGTGTACAATATTGGCAGTTGTACCTTTTCAGCATGCTATAACCTACATTTCTTGACATTTTTTTTAATTTCAATCATTATTATATTTATAACCAATGAAAAAATTAAACTACTTGCTGGACACCGCTGTCATTCCATATTCTATTTTTTTATTTCACATAATTTTTATCATACACCAATTTAATTACACTTAAAACCTTTTCACTTATAATGTATGCTTGTAAAATCTCCAATAACGATTCATGTTGTATGTTATCATAATCTTTACTTATGTCCCCATCATTATTTTTGTCTCTACTTTCTTAATGATAATGTCATCAATTACCTCTCTTGTTATCGATAATAATTCTTGACTTCCCTTGCCTTTTCTCCCAGCTATATTTTGGTCATATACTTTCTCCATTTTAAATTGTAATCTTTTTGCAATAATTCTCATAAATATTTTGTAATCTGTGTTATTCAATGTTATCAGTGCCCATTTTTATTTATCTTGTCTCTATTCCATTTTTATATAACTTTTATTACCCCAGTATAATTTGTTTATATTTAATCCCTGTTTCTAGCCATTCATTCATCACCTCAATAAATAGTACTTTTTGCCAGTACTCCATTTCTATTTACATATTATATTTGATTTAATCTATTCCTGTTGCAGAATTTGTGTTTATATCTCTCATAATTTAACTCAGTTAATTTATATATATATATTCTTTCTTTCTAAATATTCATTGTCTTCTTTATTAAATTTCTCTCCATCATATACTTTTCCTATGTTCACTTCTTTCTTAACAAATAAATGTAATACATGTTCTTTAATTATTTCATATATTCCTTTTTGTTTTTTAATTAATGTACCATCCTTATCTTTTAATTATCATATTATCTTTATTTATTTCATTATTGTACACAAATAAGGTACTATCTCTTCTTTCTTTTCCTTGTAATAAATATTTTGTTTATGTAACAGGTTATGAATCTTAATATGATTAATTTTATATATTTCTTTTTCATTTTCATATTTGTGTCTCTTTTTTCTAATACATCTTTGAATGTTTCCAGACTTAACATTTTATATATATTTTTTTATTTTCTTTCTTTTCATTTCTATGCATTCTAAGAATTCTTTTTAATATATTTTTCTTTAAAATGCATCCACCATACCATCCAATTTTCATAGTATACTTTCATACTTATATGATGTTTCCAGAGTACAATAAGTTATTTTCTTTCTACTAAATCCACATTCTTTTAATACCTTTTCCTATCTTAATATATTCTTCATTTTCTTGTATTTTAATCAAAATTGCTGTATGATCAGAAACCCATTATACTTAATTCCTTTTTGTTTAACTTTTAAACTTCTAAAATTAAAAAAATACTGTTTTTCAGTTTTAATCTCATTTCTCTTATACTTCCAATGTTTATTTTCCCATAACTTTAACTTGCCACTCCTCATAATTTCAGTAATTATTTTAATGCCACAATCATTCTCTTTTTCTCTTAGGTTAAAGTTAAAATCCCCTGCATTATTATATTCATATTTATACATACATAATTAAGTATACTTTTGAACATAGTTTCTCTTTGTTTTTTGGTAAGATATGTATATAAAGATACAACTCTATATACATATCTTTTCCATCTTATATCTACCACTGTTATTCTACCTAGTTCAACAATTGTAACATCTAATATCTTAATATCTTCTTGACATAACAGATATATGCCCGAACATGTTTCTTTACCTATATTGCAAATAAAAATACAGAGAGTCCAAAGTTTTTCTGTTTGTATTCTTTCTTATTCTAATAGTCTTATGTCCTCTAATATTATTACACCAACATCTATTCCAGTATACCATTGTAATATACTAATTCTTCTCTTAGTGTTTTTCAAGCTGTTAACATTTAAAGCTTACATTCTCAGCTTTTACAAAACAGTTATTATAACCTATCCTTTACCTTTCTTAGTTTCTCTAAACATTATGTTTTTAAAATTTCTTTTCCTTTCCCTAACTCTTTTTCCTATCAAATTCTGTTTGCCTTTAATTTGTGCCATTCAGACTCTTCTTCACTTGTCTCATCTGTTTCTTTTCTTTTCCCTTATCTCTTTCTGTCTCTTTCTTTACCTTTATGTATAACCTCTACATTAATTTCATTTTGCTGTACTTGTTCTTGCGTCACCCTTCCTTCTATTTCTTTCTCCTATATAACTTCATTTTCACCTTCTTGCATGTCTGTTTCACATTGTAACAATGAGTGTCCAGTATTACCATATTTCTTGCATGTTAAATCACATCGTTTTGCATTATGTCCTGTATTACAACACAAATAGCATGTTTTCTTATCACATTCATTAATCAAATGATCATCCTTTTACACAAAAATAATAAATATTTAGTTGCACTCTGTATCTCACAGAACCATTATTACCACAGGCATTAATAATACTTGGTATATGTATTGTATTGTCATTTTCTATTTTTAAACATTTCACCACATCTCCATCCCCCAGTCCAAAGTCCTCTTTCATCACAAACCCTCATAGTAACCAATACCTTCTTGCAAATAGTCAATAATCCATTTTTAAATCTGTAGGTTCAGCCTCAGTTCTAAATTGAGCTAATATGCTTTTTTTGTCTGTCTAAAAAAGGTTGAATAACATATTCAGACCAAGGGTATACATTCTTTTTTTGTTCATATTTTCCTATGAAATTCTCCATAAATTGTCCATTTTCAAATAATAAGTCACAAAAAGTCTCATTGTTAGTAAGAATAAATGTTCTTACCTCCTTTGTAGTCACACCTAAAGGTGCAATCAAGGAGTCCCACACTTCATACCTGTTTAATCCTTTCTCCTTTTTATAGCTTATTCAAATGGTATGCTTTGTTTTCATATCCTATTTTACTTCCTTTCTTCCTATCCCTTCTTTCACGGTTTGCTCACGTCTTCTCATTGGACTCATCTTTTCTCCCCTCTTCTTCTATTTTCTCCATTATGTCACTCCATAATGCTGTTGTACTATTTTCTGGCTCCCTTTGGTTGATCATCTGCTCCAAATAATCATTCCACAACCCTACAGACTGAAGGGTTGTAATAATACATCCTTCCTGTTGCTCTGTTTCGCCCTCGAATAACCTTTTTTGAAATAACTCTTCTGAATTGGGCTCGACCTCCTCCTGTACATCGACCTGCTCCCTTCTCCTCTTCTCCTCTGATATGGATTTGCTCTTTGCCATCACAATATTTACTTTTCTACTTGGTAGTGATTCTGCCAACTCCATACTACTTTCAGCAACAGTGACAACATTAGTGCTATCAGCACACTGGTTTACATCCTCCATGGCTCTGCTGTCTCTACAGGCCACCTTCGCATCTGGAACGGAGACAGAAACCTTCAATTTTGTCCCCCTATGCCAAAGGATAGGGGAAGATCCCTTATCCCCTGGCCAAATTTCCCTTAGTAGTGTAAATAGCAGCTTGGGTCTCTCTTGAAAAGAGTTTGCTAGCCTAGTGAGACTAAGCTGGTCAACAAAGTATGGATAGATAAATAAGTAAATTAAAAAATATATACAGAGCAAGTGGTCTTACAATGCTTGTCTCATGGTTTCTAATGTATTTTCATAATTTTCAACTCAAATTTTCTTGGTCGTGTAACTGGATCAAATTTTCTTCCTTTGTCCTTGAATATCCTATTTATATTCCCCTGCAAAAGAATTTGAGAATTATTAAAAACATATTACTGAACTTGCACAGGAAAAAAGATGACTATAAAACTCATTTTTAGAATGTAATCCTATCCAGTCTCCTGTAGTTTAAAAAAATAATGTTAATATGTGGAAAACAATCTGGATACAGTGATAATATACTGGTTACTGTTGGCTTGACATGATTGCCAATTCATGTTGGTTACCATCCTCTACATGAATGGAGGTTTTTATATGTCTACCAAAAAATTATTAATATTGAAATTTATTGTAATTTTTACTTTACAAAGTACTATGTGAGCATAAAACATTATCTGTACTTTCCTGACACATCAGTTTTAAAATAAGACATGTCTATTTGAACTTAGTCTACACCACAAGACATCTAACTTTTTATGTGTCAGATTAGCAGTTACTAGTTAGCCAGGAATCAAACCCTAAACATATGATATCATATAATCTGAATCTTTTACTTGGCATTTATTTATTTATTTGACATTTGTTAACCGGGATAGTCCATCTAAGCAAAAGTCCTTTTTCAGTGGAGGCCAGGGGATGAAAAGCTCCACAGTACAAGTTAGAAAGAAAATTTACAAAACTGAAGATGAATACAGTGAAAAAAATACAATAAAACAGTTAAGCAAATGTAGATAAAGCTTCACAGTAGAATATAATAAGAGGCATTATAACATTGAAGAGAAAACATAATACAGAAATATACAATGAAACATTTGAATGAATTTACATAAGACAGTGGGTTATCTTCAGAGGGTAATTGTACAAAACAGAGCAGTTACAGTAAGTGAGTTATGGTAGTAGGGAAGGGGAGAATAGAGAGGATAGTGAGAATACAAAACATAGTGGTCTTAAATATATCAGACACATAACAACCTGTTTACCTGTTCAGGTGTTAACTCTAGCTAATGAATTACAAAAGCAATAGAACTTTCTTCCTATTACAACCCTGTTTTTCTTAATCACTGATTGTAGTAGTACCCAGAAATGGGGTTTGGTATAATGGTTAAGGTGTTTATTTCACAGACACAAGGTACAGGATTTGATTCCAACCTTTGAAATGGAAATTAGCTAGGCTTAAAATGGCTCAGATGGACAGCTAGCCTAGTGAGAACCTATGATGATTTGGTAGATATGAAACAGCTAGACTAGTGGGAACCTATGATGATTTGGTAGATATGAAACAGCTAGACTAGTGGGAACTTATGATGATTTGGTAGATATAAAACTTAACTTTGGCTAGAATCCAGAACAGTGCTAACTTCCTAGCCTTCCTTCTTCATCATATTTAAGATTAACCATCAATCTGTCTTTTGTTCCACTCAGAGGTCAATTAAGCTTTTCTTATATTCTGTATGAATTCACCTTTCACATGGCTATGTCACTGTCTTTTACCCCTCCTCCTTGTGAAATATAGTGAAGTATAATTACATCTACAACCAATAACATAAACAAACTTGTTCTTCTTAAATATTGCTTAAATCTGCTACTATCCCAAGTTCACCTAGGATATTCATTCTGATGACAATAAGAAAAAATGTGGATCTACTCAAAAAGCCTGTGTAAAAAGAAAAGCCTTTGAATTTGGAAATGTACTCCTGCATAATCTTGACCCTCTTGGCCAAAGTAATATGTTAAAATCTAGTCTGGCACTATGGTACTTAGCATAGCTAATGTTAAATAACCTTTTATGTAACTAATAAGCTAATCATTGCCATTTTCAGTCAGTAAGTACATTGTATAAAAAACAAACCTCACAGAGAGAGAGTAGAATACACTCATTTTGTCTTAGGTGGATATGCAATAAATGCATTTCAAAATAACGTTTATTTTTGTAATATCTAATGGGTCTTTTGTCTAATCAACAAAAATAACATTCCTTTCTTTTTCATTGCATTTCCCATGATAAAAAACATTCTGATTTGTCATTAAATGCTCAGAAATACTTATTTCTTGCAGTACTGTATATGTACAATGTTTCTAAGAAAACATATCCTGAACATACCTGAATACTTGTTACATTCTATAAATGACCCCATAAAAGGACATACACTTGTGCAAGTCATTGCATGATTACACATATAAAATTATTTCATGAAATAATTAGTTTTAAATTATATATTTTTTTAAAGCAAAAAAAATCTGTATCAAACTGCAAGCCATAAACTGTCACTCTAACAAACAAATCATACTTTACAGTACAAATATCTAGATTGTTTCATGACTGTAAGTATGTCAGTGTGTGAGGGTGGAGGCTGTGATGCCCGTGCCCTGGCCCAGCAGTCAAGGAGCCTCAATCCTCACCACTAACACCAGTGAGGGGCGTCTCATATAGGAGGAAAGGATAACAAATACTTACAGTAAAGTGCAATTTCCCTTAAGAGCACACAGAGATCACAGTCAGTCCTGGGCTGGTCGCTCCCTTGCTCTCCAGGACCCCAATATGACTCCCCACTGGCACAGCTATATGGTCCAGATCTCAGCCTAGTGGGCAAGCTAAAACCTCCAGCACCCTCTCTATCCAACCAGTGCTTTGTGTCCCTGCCCAATTAGCTGACACACACACACACACACACACACACACACACACACACACACACACACACACACACACACACACACACACACACACACACACACACATACACTTTGAGAAGAGTTAATACAACCACACAGACACTCCTGGGGAAGGCTGACACAGGTTCTCCAGCTGTGCCTTTTTTCCCCAGACTATACAGTAGTACCAGATGCCGCCACCAACTAATATTTATCAGCCACTCAAAGGCCCTTAAAAGGGTGTCCAATTATTACTGTGCAATATTATTATCCAATCAGTAGTATAGCCCAGGGTTAAAGCTATTGAAGTGGATTTGTACAATTTTACCAAAGGCATGCAAGTACTCTAAAGAGCTTAAATTATCTCTACAAAAACAGCCACAGTTGAAAGGGTTTAAAAATATTTAATAACAAATAGTCAAAACACAAGACAATACTTTTTACTATACAGTGCTAGTCAAGAGTTCAGAGATCACAGAGAAATACTTAAAATAAATCAGTAGTACAGTTCTGACATCACAGAAAAACACAGTCTAATCTTTCTAGTTTCTAGCTATTTCTAAGAGAAAACACAAGTCTAAGATAAACTTACATATAGAGCAAGACAGTGCTGGTCAGTTGGATGGTCAAGACAAAAATCCTTAATGCCCTCTGATTCTCTCTGTTTTTAAAATCACATTCCTGATTCACATTACATCATTCTTCACACTTTCCTGGGGTTCCCAGGCTAACAGGCTACATTCTTTAGTTATACTGAGTGAAAGAAAACAACTTGAGGGTGGGGTTGGGTGCAAAAACAATGCAGTAATAAAAGAAAACCAAATACACCCGACTTACACAGACACCGACTTTAATCGAATAAAACAACAAACGGAGTAAGTGCTTTCACGACCAAAAATTGTTGCTTCATCAGACAAACTTAGAAAAAACACAGCATCCATATATAGTGTTAGTTAAGTCAATTAAGTAATTAATTAATCAGCTGATACAATCAAATAAGACATAAAAATCTTAAAAAGACAGAAATAAAAGCATCTTTAAAAAGTACATACAGTACAACATAGAAACATATATATTAAAATATATATATATATATATATATATATGTATATATATACATATGTATGCATTTACTACACATAAAATGTATAAATATAAATATAAAAATCAATGTTTAAGCCGCCTTAGTTTTAGAAAAGGCTTAAAAGAAAAAACGCCATTCAGGCCTGGAGGTCTCTCTGCATCTAATAAAAGTATCCATTTTTGGTCAGCTGCTTCTACTGTAGTTTCAATGTCTCCCCCTTGGGGACTAGCATCAATTACCTGAATAACAGTAAACCTAAATTTATGTGATTTAATTTCGAAATCAAAAAAAGAATAATGCTTTAGCAAATCTTGTCATGGCAACTGATCCCTCACATAAATTTAGTTTTTTTGTTATTCAGGTAATTTATGCTAGTCCCTGAGGGGGAGACCCTGAAACTACAGTAGAAGCAGCTGAACAAAAATGGATACTTTTATTAGATGCAGAGAGACCTCCAGGCCTGAATGGCATTTTTTCTGTTAAGCCCTTTCTAAAACTAAGGAGGCTTAAACATTGATTTTTATATTTATATTTATATTTATACATTTTATGTGTAGTAAATGCATACATATACATATATATATATATATATATATATATATATTTTTTTTTAATATATATGTTTCTATATTGTACTGTATGTACTTTTTAAAGATGCTTTTATTTCTGTCTTTTTAAGATTTGTATGTCTTATTTGATTGCATCAGCTGATTAATTAATGACTTAATTGACTTAACTAACACTATATATGGATGCTGTGTTTTTTCTAAGTTTGTCTGATGAAGCGACAGCATTTGGTCGTGAAAGCGCTTACTCTGTTTGTTGTTTTATTCGATTAAAGTCAGTGTTTGTGCAAGTTGGGTGCATTTGGTTTTCTTTTATTACTACATTCTTTAGTAAGCTCACACCAGGTCAGGAAGCAAAGCCATTAAGGACATTTATGCATGCAAATTCTGTCCATTAACTCTGGCCTTAAAACAATCGCAAGAAATCCTTCATCTAGACCGTCTGGAGCCATGTTTACATCAAAGGGTCAAAACATGCTTTACTTGGTCAGTAGAGTGCACTGTTGTTACATCTTTTTCAGTTCCACATGTAACACTATTTTTACCATTTAAGACAACAAGCCTGTAGTTTACATTAATATTTACAGATGACAGAATTATCTCCAAAATTCTATCTGGCTAGGCTGGCAACCTTCATCTATCTTCATCCAATCTTCACAGGGGCAGCAACTCATCTCATGTCTAATCATCCATAAATAAATCTTGCAGCTGCATGTCAAAGAAAATCATACAGAAAATATTTAGGTTGTCATTGAAATACAACTTTAAAATGTTATGCAAATATGTTTAGAGAATTAAACAGTTGTCATTATTTTCTGTGCTTGCAAGTTACAAAATCTAAAATGACACCTTTACACTATAAGCAATGTCTTACAGTTGAGAAAATATGTCCTTTTATTCTAGAGTACCTTACATGTGAAAACAGTTTACCTTACATGTAATGTCAGTATTAACAGGAAAATTGCATATCATTACTATCCATCCTACCCAACCCCACCCCCATTTTTCTTTTTGCATTAAAGAAAAATAACATTCTACAAATTGAAGGTGCAAAAGCCTGCATAATTCAATGTGTATAAGTCCTTTTTCTTAAAATACTGGATTTGTAAATATAAACCAACAATAAAAAGGCCAAGAAGGATTAAAGGTCCACAGTGATAAAAAAACAAAACAAAAACTTGAAAAAATCATATAGACCACCACTCTGAGAACCATAAAATGATCTTTAATAAAAATGTGTAAAACTCAATGTGGATAAATGCTTTTGGGTATTCCTCTTCTTCAGGTCCATAAAATCAAACACAAATACGATAGTATATATAATAAATGTTGACCAATCAACACTAAAATCTCTTCCCTTTTAAAACAGGTTTCATAGGAAGCACACAATTTAAGCCAGGTGATTTGTGAGCCATAAATTCTGCTATCTAATTTGATTCAATAATCTCAGTATTATTTACAATATCCCCACCCCTTGCAGTGATGTGGATTATTTGCAAAACCATGAAAGAAAAAAACATGGTTATCATGTAAGGCAATATGTTGTGCCAAAGCATTATATTTAGCTCCTAATCTGATATCTCTCGTATGTTGCAAAATCCGGTCTTTCAGTTGTCTGTTCATCTTCCCTACGTAGAATGAACAGCACTGCCCACACTCGGCCAGATAAGCAACATTAATGGTGTTGCAATCTGCATAAACATAAGGTTGGTAAACACGTTTCGTGATAGGATGAATAAACTTATTCTCCAAGGTAATGGATGGACATGCCTTACAACATTGACAGGGAAATGTTCCTATTCTAACAGGTTTAACTACATTACTTTGTGGACCCCCTTACAAAGTTTCCTCTTTAAATTCAAAGTATTCTTGAAAACAAAAGAAGGTTTATTGCCAATACATTTCTTTAAGTTGTCATCAGTCAACAAAATCTTCCAGTTGTCATTGTTAATACAACAAACAGTATCCACGTCACTGGTATATTTTAAACAAACCCTCAAGGAGTCTGAATTAACCTTATCAGAATCTTAAACTTGTTCACGCTTCCTTTATATCCATGGTTTACCTTGTGCTTCTTAGACCTTTTATGTCACTAAACACATTTTCTAACTCAGAAACTCCAAAAAAAACTAAATACAAAGCACCAAAAGTCACCAGTAACAAAATCCAAACAATTTTATTTATTTATTTTATTTATTTAACATTTGTTGATTGGGAAAGTCCGACTAGGTTCCACAGATCCTGTTTTCAGTGGAGGCCCGGGGAGAAATGCTCCAGAAGCATGTCTTTAGAATGTGGGGGGAAACCAGAGTACCCGGAGGAAACCTACGCGAACGCACGGAGAACATTTTTTATTTCAATTATAAAGGAATTCCCAATACTATTCTAGCATGTCCAAAGGTCAGTTGGCAATCTCCTCTCCAGTCCAGCTGGGGAATCTGGGAATCTTGAGGCAATGTTGCAACTGCCTCATGTACACAGACAACCCTCTCCTTCTCCCAACAAATTCCAACACATGTGAGAGATGCAACCATATAGCCAAACTGAAGGCTAAGCTCTCTCAACTCAGTACTGGCGTAACCAGTCAGGAGGAGAAGGAAACCACACTCACTACAATTCCAGTCTCACATAGACCTACCACAACAGCAAACCAAACACATAAACATACAAAACATACTCAGAGGCTCTAAATAAAAATCTGCCTAAGCAGCAGAGACCTTCAAAGCAGATACCCAAGCAACCGCTACCCCAAAACAAAACACGTGCAACACATAGCTCACAAAGCCAGTGTGCCGAACAGTCACAGCCCTTAAGGCTAAGCAACACACCTGATACACTTGTAATAGGTGACTCTATCATCAGGCACACTGACGTCCCACTCACCAGGCTGAACAAGGAGTGAATGACCTGAGACATACCTCCCTGGACTACATGAAAAGAGACATAGAGGAGCTCTCTGAGCATGTAGCCCAGGCCGGTATGACCCTGACCTTGAGTAGCATCTTACCCTCACCAAGAATGATGCCACAATATGAAGACAAGATGATCAATTTCAACAATTGGCTTAAGTATTGGTGTCATTCAAAGAGGATCCAATGCCTGTCAGCCTGGGATGACATACTCGACAAGCCACGATGCTTCGCTAGGGACAGCTTGCACCTGTCACCCCTGGGCTTTCGGATATTGGCAAAGGCTCTTGCTACCCCCATAGTGCCTTTTTAGGCAAGGCTCAAAAGAAAAAACCCACCTCCATAGGTATCACAAGGGATAAGAAACTAAGAGTAATGCTACTCAACGCCAGAAGTCTAAACCTCAAGATGCACACACTCAAAACTCTCCTTAGCATGGAGAACATCAATATCTGTGCAGTAACAGAAACTTGGTTCAAGGCTCCGAGAGCACCCCAGCACTACCAGGTTATACCTCATACCATGCTTTTTGGCCCCAAAACTTGGACCGAACCACAAAAGGAGGGGGAGTATCAATATTCGTCAAAGATACCCACACCTCCAGGTTGGTGACACAGCACGAAGCATCAGAGACTATCCATGTGCAACTAACAGTGGGTAAAACTGCCTTCCAGTTTATAGCCTGCTACAGACCACCCTCCCAAACTCAGGAACCCCACTCGGCCTTCCTGAGAACACTGGAAAATATGAAGGTCTCTCCAAACACCATTATATTAGGTGACTTCAACTACCCAAACATAGACTGGGAGCATTACTCTAGCTCCAACACCCTAGCCCAAAGGTTCCTAGAATTTATAAACTCAAATGTTATGGAACAACTTGTTACCACTCCCTCTTGTGGGAGTGGTAACAACTTGTTACCACTCCCACAAGGGGGGAAAATATACTGGACCTGATCATCACCAACATGGGGACTCTATGCTCCAGACCAGAAGTCTATCCCTCACTGGTAAGATCAGACCATAAACTAATCTCACTGGATATTCACATCCCGACCCCACCCCCTGCCCAGAAAACCACAGTGAAAAACTTCTCTAAAGCAAATTTCACACTCCTCAAAACCGAGGTGGAATCCTTCAAAGCCCCCGGGCCTGTGGAAAATACGGCCCAGACTGCAGAATCCTTTATAAATGCATTCTATGAACACCTTCAGGAATGCATGGATCATGCAATCCCAAATAAAACCAAGACCCAATCCTCCAAAGGAAGGCGTCCTGTCTGGTGGACCCCAGCCATAAACAAACTATACAATAGAAGGAGGAAGCTACTACATGATAGAGCAAAATCCCAAAAAGGGAAGGCATCTCTGATCAGTATTAGCAAAAAACTATGGGCACTCATAAAATCGTCTAAGGCCAGCTTCGAGAGAAAAATTGCACAGGACACTAAGGATAATCCCAAGGCTTTCTTTAGTTATGTTAGGAACCTGGGTGGGAATTCCCAGATATGCTCAGAATTAGTCCAAAATGACAAAAAATACACCAAACCCACAGACATTGCCAACATCCTAGCTGACAGGTTCAGCGCAAACTCCCCCCCCCACCAAAAGGGCAAATATCTATCCCAGCAGAGTGCTGCCCCCCTGACATCTCAGATGCTCAGGTAAGAGCCGCCCTCTCCAAAGCAAAAAACACAGCATCAATGGGACCAGATGGTGTCCCAGGCTGCATCCTACATGAACTCCAAGAAAAGCTAAACCCAAGCATAAAACTACTGTTCAGTCTCAGCCTTACTACAGGATATGTACCCAAAGAGTGGCGTACAGCAACAGTGGTCCCTCTCCACAAAGGTGGTGCCTCAACGGATCCTGGAAACTATTGTCCCATAAGCCTGACTAGCTTGGTCTGCAAAGCTATGGAAAGGATCATCATGGACCTCATAAATAAAGATATTGGGGACCTACAGACACTGGATCCTACCCAGTTTGGCTTTGTTAAGGGCAGATCCTGCCTCTTAAACCTGGTTGATTTCTTTGAAACAGTCACCAAGGCCATTGACGAGGGGAAGGTGGTCCACACAGCCTACCTGGACTTCGCAAAAGCCTTTGATACAATATCCCACTTGGGCATTATAGATAAGCTCACCAGCTTAAATATAAACCCCTATGTCACTAGATGGGTTGCAAACTGGCTCAAGGACAGAACCCACATGGTTAGAATTGCTGGAGCCATGTCAGACTCCAAACCAGTTACAAGTGGCATCCCACAAGGCCCAGTCCTGGGACCTCTCTTGTTCGGTATATATTTCTCGGAGATACAGGCCAACATGGAAGGACTGTGGCTGACCAAGTTCGCAGATGACTGCAAACTGGGCGCCATAATCGAATCTCCAGCCGACACAAGCAACCTCCAAAAGGGCCTCATAGAAACAGACAACTGCTGCCAGAGCCATGGCCTCAAGCTAAACGCCAAAAAGTGTATAGTCATCCCCTATGGCAAAAACAAAGTGCCCACAAATTACCACATAGGTGGTAATCCATTAAGTACAGAAGAAGTAATTAGAAACCTGGGGACCCAAGTTGATAGCAATCTCTCATTTGACAACCACGTGGCCAAAGTGGTTAGAAAAACATTTTATATAGCCCACCTAATCATGAAGGGATTCACATCTAGATCAGGGGAGGTCATCGTGCCTCTTTACTCATCCCTCATTAGGCCCATAATTGAGTACAATGCCTCTTTTGGGATGTACCTTACCAGACACCTGCAGCAACTGGAAAGACCCCAAAAGTACCTCACCAAGAGGATCAAAGGGCTCAAACAGATGCCATATGCTGCCCGGTTAAAGAAACTCCAGCTCTACTCAGTGGCATACCGCCTGCTCAGAGGCGATCTGTGCCTGACGTATAAAGCCATGTCCAGCCCGGAATTAATGGACATGCTGCACCTCAGAAAATCCAAATCCCATCGAGCTACGCGCTCGAGAGACTTGAACCTCAGCACTGAAATAAATAGGACATGCTGGAGGGACAGATTCATAACCCAGAGGCTCCCTTCACTCTGGAATAAAATCCCAATCCAGGTTAGGCAGTCCCTCATTGACTCTCTTCAAGAGGAATCCTGATGAGTGGATAGGAGATTGTAGGTTTACCCCGGGTATCACTTCTGTGTCACTGTTAGACAGAGGCACAGTATACTAACCTCGAAAAAGGGCATAGCAAAATTAATTTAAAATGGGTGGCGAAAGCCAAACACACTCTGGCTAGGCTTATAAATGCCCTAGGGCAGATAGCCTAGTATGAACCTATGAACCTATGAACATGCAAACTCCGCACAGAAGGCACCCCAGCCGAAAATCGAACCGGAGAACCTCTTGCTGTGGGGCGACAGTGTTAACCGCTGCACCACTGTGTCGCCCGGCCCAGTGCCCTGGAGAGATGGAAAAACAGCAGTCCACAGCTTCGATGCCAATATTTCAATAATAAAAACACCAACACATAAACACCTCACAAATGACATTGCGTTTTCATCCCTAGTGTACATACTTCATCAGATGCAGACAAAAACATTAACCCAACTTTTATACCCCTCTCATTATTCAATTAAAATGGACAAAAATGCAGCGTCATTTGTGAGGCATTTATTTGTTGGTGTTTTTATTATTAGAATATTGGCATGAAAGCTGTGGACTGCTGTTTTTCCATCTTTCCAGGGCACTTGTTTCGATTTTGTTACTGGTGACTTTTGGTGCCTTGTATTCAGTTTTTTTTTTTTTGGAGTTTCTAAATTATTTTACTGAATATGGAAGGGGAAGGCAGCACAATACCTGAAGATAGGAGCGGACAGGAGGAAATCGGCCAAACGAGGAAGCTGGTTGGCCAGCTTTCTCAAGTGATCTATTTACTCCACTCAGCCAATCCATGGTGGAGATTGTTTCCAGAGCCCAGAATGAGTGGAATCAAGAGGTTTCAAATGGGACCCCCCCCCCAAAGGAAATGAAAGTTAAGGAGGACATGGTGCGTTCAACAAGCAGGGAATGTATGTGAATGGAAACGAGAATTCGGCAGCACAAAATGAGTTTCAGCAGACCCCAGGGATTTTAAGAGGTACCGAAGGAGAAACAATAAGGAATGAACTTTTGGCAACTGAAATTCCACCTGGCCAGCAAAAAAGAACTGTAGTCTCTGCTTCATACACGGGTAGAACTGATTTAAAAGACTGGTTATACGTTAGCTTCACTGCTAAATTTAAAGATAATGGTGGTAAAGTACCACCAGTGACTGAATCTTATAACAGCAAGTTAAATAAGATGTCTGAAGTGATGCTTCCATTCAGAATGTTGGATATTGAAAACACATATTTAAGACAGTGTATATCTGTAGGCATTGTGCCTATAGGTTTGTGTATATGTAAATACCCAAATAATGTAGAACCTGGTAGTATTTTATATAAAGAATTACTTGAAATATTTAACAGCTGCAGATTTGAAATGTTGAAAGTTATGGCAAAGAAAAACGAAAGGCTTAAAGAATGTGTTCAGAAAGAGAATGAAGTAATAAATGAACATATTAAGAATGACTTCATTTTTACCATTGCCTCTGAGAAGGAGAGGCATTTCAACATTAGGGTGGGTATAGATGAAAAGTGTAAAGAGCTTATCAACAGGAAGTTGAGAAAATTAGAAAGAGATGTTAATGAGTACAGGAATAATATGTTTCCTCAAACCAAAGGTTTTTAAAAAATGTGAAGAAAAAGATGATTTTATTTAATATGAAAATGATGAGAAGGTCAGTAGAGAGAATGCGCAAGTTGGTGAAAATGTAGGTGATTTGGAATTTTCAGAGTATCCACCCCCATGAAGGTCAGGGAGGCTAAAAAATAAAACACCTGTTCAGTACCAACAACAGCATTTTTATTGGAGGGAGGGAGATAATGAATGTTGAAAATATACCCTCCATTAATGGAAATTCAGGAGAAGGAACTGAGCAAGGCAAGATAAGCAGTTGTAAGTTCTCCAAAAATGACTTCAGTATATATAATTTTAGTAACGTGGAGCTGGTTGATGAACATTTCAGTCTTTTGTCTAAAGGTTTAAAATTTATCCCCCAGAAGAAGGGGGATCTTACTAAGGTGATTTTGGACCTTAAGTTGTTTGTGCGGAAGATAAATTTAGGGCTACTGCTACCACAACAAAATAAATTAGATGATGCAGTTTTAAAGAAAAAGAGCATCTTCTACCCACCCCTACACCTGCAGCTAAAAACCTTTGAACAAGTTGTAGAGAATGAAATTAGGAAATAATTTTCAAGAGTTAAATATAAAGCAAACTTAGGTTAGAAAGGAAAGAATATTTTAGCTGAGTTAAGGAAGAATAGTGAAATCAGGGTAATGAAACCCAACAAGGGAGGGGGTATTGTCATCATGGATGTATTAACATATAAGGGCAAAATGAATGAGATACTTACGGATACTAACAAATACACGTGTATCCAGAAATGAAATCAATATTGCATATAGGAAGGTTGATATGGTTTTGGATGATATGTTATTAGAAGGGCTAATAGATCAGAAAACCTATAACTATTTAAAAGTAGACAAAGCAAGAATTTCGTCAATATTCGGAATACCGAAAATTCATAAAAATCAGATTGATCCACCCTTAAGGCTGATAGTTTCTGCTGAGGGGTCAAAGACTTTTTCCTTAGCAAAATATGTAGATATGAAGCTTAAGAGACTATGACTAAAAAGGAAAATGATTCTTGGGATTTCTTAAGGGAGATGAAAAATGAGTTCTACAATGAAGATGTTATTTTTGTTACAGTAGATGTAGTCGATCTAGTCTCCAGTATTCCACATACTGAACGTTTACAAATGTTGGAAGAAGTTATATTTGAGGATGGTGAGTATGCACGGAACAAACAGCTAGTCTGCTTAAGCCTTATGGACCTGATTTTAAAATATAACTTTATATATTTCAAGGGAGAATTTTATCAGCAAATACAGGGAATGGCAAAGGGTGCGGCACGTGCCCTGACCTATGCCAAAAATGGGAAGAAAAATACATATTGAGGTTCATCTATTCAAGTTGCTGGACACTTTACAGGAGGTTTTTGGATGACATATGTATTTTACGGATGGCTTCAATTGAGAATTAGAAGAATTTATAACCTTCTTGAACAATACTACTACATTTTTAGGTTTTACACATAATTTTTCCCATGAAAGGCTATACTATCTGGATGTAGAAATTTATAAAAAAGAATAATAAATTGAATTCTAAGATTTTTAGAAAGTCCACATTTTCCATATCCTACTTTCATTATGACAGTGCGCACCCCTTTCATTATAAAAGGAACATAGTTAAAGGACAATATGTGCACGGAAGCAGAATGACTTCAGGAGATCAGGGCTTTGTCAAAGAGAGTGAATTATTGGAGAAATTATTTAAGGAAAGGAGTTATCCGACAGAGATGATCCAAGAAGTTAGGAATAAAGTCAATGCAGGTAGGAAAGAAAAATTCAAACCTATTTTGGGTGAGTTATTAACAAATCAAACAGGACTGAGTACAGGAACCAAAGATGATTTCGGGAATCATGTGGTACTAGAATTTAATGCTAGTGCTGGTTTGGTTAAAAAAGTTATGAAAATGGAGTGGGAAAGATTTGTGGGGGTTCACTGATCTAGGGGACATTCCCAAGGAGACATTAAAAGTGGTTTATAAAAACTCCCAACATTTGAAATGTTTGTTAGAAGGTGACCACAAAGACAGTAAGGTGGTTAGAAGGAAGAAAGGGACTTAAAAGTGTGGGCTGTGCTCACAAAGTAGTTGCATCATGAACAAAGAAAAATATTACTAGGTAGTAGGAATAAGTTAATAATTGGCAATGAATTTTCAAATTGTAATTCTTATGGGTTAATTTACCTCACAAGCTGTGAAGAATGCGATTTTTTTATATAGGGAAAACAGAATGTAAGCTGAGGAGAATGATTTACAAACACTATTATGACATACAAACCAAGAAAGCCACAAATGCTTTATATAAACACATGAGGGAATGTAAAAAGACATGCTACTCATTTTTTGTTTTAGAAGAACTAAAGAAGGAACTAAGAGGGGGGGGTTCTGGGAGGAAAAAATTGAATGCAGAAAGTTATGGTGGCAAGTAACATTGCAGGTCACTGTTTCACCTGGTTTGAATGAGAATACTTCCATTGCCCAATTGTTAAAAAAGAGAGCTGCCAAATTGTAATATAGAGAAGAACAAAAAAAACATTTTTAGAACTGGCAACTTCCTCACTTAGGAAATAACAATATTATCAGGCATTTGGATAAATGAGAATTATTTTATGGGGTAAGCATTAAAGTGTTCTGAAAATCTGACTAAGGCTCGAAAATGGGTGTAATGGCATGTTAAGGTCACAAGAGGAAGCCCTTTGTTAGCATCTCACCAACTTGTAAAATGTATGTACATATTAATATACTTTTTACATGCATTTTAGGTTTCATGCAAAAACTTTTTTATAACTATTTAAATATTGTTTTAACTAGAGAAATGTATGTTTCTGCAGATGCCCATTTAGAATGTATTTTGTCAGTATGCTTTTTATGAAAGTTTTTAATTGGCTTTTTAACAGCATTTTAACGTGTTTTATTTTAACTGATTATGTTACTAACTTTACTGTTTTCATTGAATAATAGACAGGTATAAAAGTTGGGTTAATGTTTTTGTCCGCATCTGATGAAGTCTGTACGCTAGGGATGAAAATGCAGTGTCATTTGTGAGGCATTTATGTATTGTTTTTATTATTAAAATATTGGCATCAAAGCTGTGGACTGCTGTTTTTCCATCTCTCCAGGGCACTTGTTTGGATTTTGTTACATTTTCTAACTCATGACTTTTATATCCAAAAGATCATAACCTAGACTGTAGCAAGTCTAATTCACAGTAGAAGTCAACATCATTCGTACATAACCTAGAAGCTCTAAGTGCTTCTCCTTTTATAATGTTTTTAAACACACATTTGGGGTGCATACTATTACAAGATAAATACTGATTTTTCCAGCATGGCTTCCTGTGGATAGATAGCCTAATAACAACTTCCATATCCTTGCTCAATCTTACATCCAGGAAGTCAATGTTACTGGGAGACATGGACAGTAAAACATAAAAAAATTAGTAGTGTTTTCGAAATATTGCAGAAACCAATCTAATTCATCTCTTGTACGGTTTAAGAAACTGAGTACATTTATTCCCATTCTGCATCCAACTATCAAAACTTTTGTAAAAGCTTTTTAAACAGATTTAGTCAACATGATGAGGGGTTACGGAAGTACTCTTGTTTTTATAATTTGACATTTGATGAAAGATGTACTCTTAGAGAGTTAGAGTCAAATACTGACATAACAATTATGCCTGCTGACAAGGGGGGAGCCATCGTAGTAATGGATGCTACTGTCTATGAGGGTAAAATGAGGGAAATGCTTTCTGATGTATCGACTTATGTGTGGATTGATAAGAAGAAATGTGATAGTAATGTCTAAAGACATTGTTGTTTAAAGATTGACTTAAGACTTTTTATGGGGTTTAAAATAGATGATGCTTTGTATGAATATTTCTCTGTGGAACATCCGTGTGTACCAATAATCAAAGGTCTACCTAAAATACACAAGGATGCTGTGGACCCTCCTCTCAGACCTATAATTTCTGGTAGGGGGTGGTCCACAGAACCTTTGTCTAATTGGGTGGAAGCACAACTTAAACCACTACTTACTAGAGCTCAAGCAGAGCTAAAAGATTCAGCTCACTTTCTTCAATGTTGGGAGAAGTTACTAATTTGTTGAAAGCTGATCATTTGTTTGTAACTTTAGATGTCAATAGTTTATTTACGGTTATAACGAACTCCTATGGCTTGGATGCAATTAAACATTTTTTGAGCCATTATAGCAGTTATGGGACTGATATGGTAGACTTTATATGTTTTTATGTTATTTGTCCTAGAAAATGTTTTTTTGATTGAAAGAGGAAACTTTGTAAGGGGGGTCCACAAAGTAATGTAGTTAACCTGTTAGAATAGGAACATTTACCTGTCAGTGCTGTAAGGCCTGTCCATCCATTACCTTGGAGAATAAGTTTACTCATCCTGTCATGAAACATGTTTACCGACCTTATGTTTATGCAGATTATAACACCATTAATGTTGGCAAGTGTGGGCAGTGCTGTTCATTCTACGTAGGGAAGATGCACAGACAATTGAAAGACCGGATTTTGCAACGTATGAAAGATATCAGATTAGGAGCTAAATATAATGCTTTGGTGCAACATATTGCCTTACATGATAACCATGTTTTTTCTTTCATGGTTTTGCAAATAATCCATGTCACTGCAAGAGGTGGGGATATTGCAAATGATACTGAGAGTACTGAATCTAATTGGATAGCAGAATTTAAGGCTGACAAATCACCTGGCTTAAATTGTGTGCTTCCTATGAAACCTGTTTTAAAAGGGAGGAGATTTTAGTGTTGATTGGTCAACATTTATTATACATATACTATTGTATTTGTGTTTGATTTTATGGACCCGAGGAATGGGAATACTCAAAAGCGCTTGCCCACATTGTGTTTTACACATCTTTATTAAAGGTCGTTTTATGGTTCTCAGCATGGTGGTCAATGTGATTTTTCATGTTTTTGGATTTGTAAATAGTAGTGTGCTCGCATTCCCCTCAGCAAAAGTGTTATTCTGTGTCTTGGCCAACCTTCAATAAACCAAAGGCTGTCTGGTTGCCTTGCACTGTGAGACCCTGCGTCGGTGGAACACTAAAGTGCTTCCAGCTACACTAGATCCCCTCAGCAAAAGTTTTATTCTGTGTCTTGGCCAGCCTGCAATAAACCAAAGGTTATCTGGTTGCCCTGCACTGTGAGACCCTGTGTGGGTGGAACACTAAAGTGCTTTTAGCTACACTAGAGTATGTTAGAGTTGTATTTAATCTGTCATCTAAACTGAAGACATTTTGCTATAGCCTTTTACTGTAAGTGTGCACACTACCGGTGCCCCCCCCCCCCCATTTTTTCTCTTCCTATTGTGCTCCTAGGTCAATTACTTAAAACTACTTTCTTTCTCTTGGAAAAGGTTTACCTAAGTACCTGCAGCCCGTACTTCAATTGTTTTTCCCTACAGAAGTGGTGGTCCTTTTCATCACACTGTACTAGATTAATACCACAATATTTGTAGTCATTAGGAAGATACTGCACGACACTGACCTGGAAATGAATGAGCTTGGTTTTCATGATTGTTTTCTTAGCAGCTGGCCTAGTCCACGTTTTCTGGCTCACAACCTTATATTACTTTGTGTCTCTCTCCCTCTCCCACCTTGAACCTGCATGCCTCCCTCCCACTCCTGCTTAATTATAGAGGAATCAAAAAACCTGATGTAGAAAGGCACCATCTTTTGACTTCTGCCCTTGCTTCCTAGGAATTCCAGTAGTGTGATCGCATATATCATAGTCCATTCCTTTTTAAATAGTACTCTATTGACTCCTAATTTACTGCATGTCCCTTTCCTAAAACCCCTGGCATAACCACATTATTTTCCTCCTTCTCAGTGAACTGCAGCTCCCTGTTTTTAAAGAAAAATAAAAACAGAAAAGAAAAGACCTTTTTCTTTTAGACTCCAGCTTGTCTAATTGCCCTTAAATCTGGTTGTTTATCTTCTCCGGACACTGGATTGTACTGGCTGGTTTTTTTTTGTACTTTCCTCTGTTCCCAGGTGTTCCTACAATCTTAACTCCAAATCATACACTCCATCCTATATCAGCCTGATTTCTGCCCAAGTCTATCTTCTCTCATCTCTCACTACTCCTCTACCAGACTTCTCTGAAGCTCAGCCCAAGACCCACTAAAAATCCATAAACCCAAATCCAACACAGGGTGCAACTTATATAGCTACCATCCTTCTTCTGCATGGAAGAAACTCCCACTAGACATAAGAACGCTGACTCACCCCAAACAATTTGGCTAGCAACCAAAGACCACTTTAAAAAACATTGGTCCTGCCATTGTACTCGCCCTCCCTGATTATTACCTACCTTTATAGTACAGTCAAACTAACTTACTAAAACTTACCATTAATTATTTCATCCTATGCTTCCTGTGCAACCTCCAAAGCTTCTTCTATACTCTGCTCCCTGAAATTCTTATGTAACCTTTTAAGTTTCTGCTACTCTGCATACACAACCTTGTATTTACTCAACTCTCTTTTTAAACCAAAACATACAACTTATGCTACTTTTTTAACATTCTCCTTTTTGTTTATATTACAGTTTTATCTGCTGACAATATACATGTATGTAACTTATGTATTTTAACTACCAAAATTCTCTATTGCTATTTTTATCAAAATGTACCTGTATTGCTATTTTTATTGCATTGTATATCTTTTGAGCTTTTCTCCCCAGGCCTCCGCTGAAAAAGGGCAATAGCTCAGCCGGACACTCCCAGTCAACAAATATAAAATAAATAAATAAAATAAATAAAATATTTTCTGCCCTACCTTGTATAGAAGCAATGTCTAAACTAATTCTACCTGAAAAAATCTGTCCTGACACTTGTGATTAAGCACCTCCACCTAACATCTTGTGGATTAATTAAATGTACAGCGACAATTACTAGAGCAACAAATTTTTTGAGTTTTTAGTCAGTTTTGGTATTCTGACATCCGCGGCGGTGCAGCGGTAGCATTGTTGCCTCACAGCAAGAGGTTCTCCTGTTCGATTCTCAGCTGGAATGTGGGGAGTGCCTTCTGTGTGGAGTCTGCATGTCTTCCCCACAGTTGGGTGGGCATTTGAAAGACATGCGTAAATGGGCGTGCCTTCGTTGAAGGTTGAACGTCGAGCTGGCACCTCGGCGTTCATCAAAATCTACTGCCAATCATTAGCGGACCGGAGTTCCGCTGTGGCAACCCCTAACTGGGAAAAGCCAAAAAACAACAATAACAAGTCAGTTTTGGTATCCACTTTCTAAAAGCAGAAGGTAAATATCTTGTTATTTTTTCAGTTGCTGTTAGTTGTATCATTTTATCTTTTCATCTTCACAGAGCAGATATTACTTAACTAGAAGAGGTAGATGCTTCAGATCTAGTCAGACATGGTATACTAGAAATTGGAGATTCAGTTATTAGAAGGAATGATATATTTGCAGTGAAGATAATAAATATTGAATGGTGTTATGCTTGCCAGGAGCAAAAATACAGGGTGTGAGAAAAGACTTAGAATACCCTAATGTAAGGAAGTATGGAGCAGTTTTTATTCATATTGGTACAAATGATTCCATCTTTAAGGGCTCTCTAACTGATAATAGGGAACTTACAGCCCTCTTGGATAACACAGCTTGTATAGGTGTTAGGACAAATTTTTCAAAAATCACATACAGAAAGGAAAGCCAGGTCAGTGTGAATGAAAATATTTTTGGATAAATACCTAAATAGAAACATGTCTCATATGTCCTGTGATTTTGAACTCTGTAGTAACTGTGTTGGGTTTACTGAGTATTGTCTTGTTCTTTTATTATTTATTATTAAGTATATTTAAACCTATCTTTGTGGCTGATATTTGTGAGACATATTTAAGCTCTTAGAGTATTTGCATATGTATTTGGTGACACTGCACAAGCCACTCCTAAATAGCCTTGCAAGTCTTGGTCAGACTACCATTTGGATTAATAGTAACATTGCATAGTAGGACTGGACACCCTTTGTTAAGGGCCTTATAGTAGCTAATAAGGGTGGCTGGTGGCAGCTGGAACTACCTTATAGTCTGGGCAAAAGGGGGTATAGCTAGTAAACCTTTGCCACCCTTTCCCAGGTGTGTGTGTGTGTGTGTGTGTGTGTGTGTGTGTGTGTGTGTGTGTGTGTGTGTGTGTGTGTGTGTGTGTGTGTGTCAGCTACTTGGGAGGGGAGACAATACAGTGCTTGGACAGAGAGGGCGCTGGAGGTCTTAGCTTGGCCACTCAGCTGATTTCTCAACCCTATAGCTGTGCCAGTGGGGAGTCTTATTGGGGATCTGGAGAAAAAGGGAGAAACCAGCCCCAGACTGACTGTGGTCTATGTGTGCTCTTAAGGGAAATTGCACTTTACTGTGTGTGTACTTGTCATCCTCCCATTGTGTATGCCCCTCACTGTTGCCAGTGGTGTTAATTGAGGCTCCTTGATTAATGGGCCAGTGTTGGGACATCACAGTTACCAGTCTTTTTATGGTCATACCTTTTAGCTATGGCCTAGATGCAGTCAGACTTTTTTCTGCACTGCAATAGAGACTATACTAATGCCCGAGTTTCATTAATCTGTACTTTTTTAGAAATAGTGTTACAAAACAATGTGTTTACTTTTAATGGTGAATTTTATTTGCAGATACTAGGAATAGCTATGGGCACAGCATGTGCCAATAGCTACGTCAATTTGGTGATGTTTTCTGGGAAACTGAACATATATTTGTTGATAATTTTTTTTTGAATACACTGTCTGTTATACTAGATTTGTGGATGATGTGTTTATTTTGTGGCAAGGTTCTAGTGACAAGTTTGACTCTTTTTTGTGTTGGCTTAATACAACAACAGATTAACAGATTTCTTGGTTTTTACTGCTTACACATCTAATAGTTCTGTTGATTTTTTAGATGTGCGTATTTCATTAGATAATAATGGGAATTTGCAAACAAAAATGTTATGGAAGCCATGTTGGAGGAACAGTAAACTGCACAGGACTAGCATGCACCTGAATCACACCTTTTGTAATGTATTTAAAAGGCAATTTTTAAGATCTTTGAGGCTGCATACTAGTGATGCCAGGTTGAATGAGCATTAGGCTTCACTTAGTGATGAGTTTTTTATGAGGGGCTATGGTTATTGTTAACTTAGAGCAAGTTAAAGGCTTGTGTCAAATGCAAGGGAGACCTTACTTTTCTGATGCTCCACACAGTAGGAATAACAAGAGGCAAAATTCTGGTTGTCTGAGAACTGGTCTCACCTATTCCAGTGAAGTGAATGATGTCTTAACATTATTAAGAGAAACTGGCTGATCTTGCTGGCCAGTGAAGATAAAAGTAAGTTAATTGGAGAAAAACCTCAATTTTATTTTAGGAATGTGAAGAATTTAAAAAAGTGGCTATGTTTTAAACGTAATTCTATGTCAGAGCCTTGTGTTAAATCTTCAAGAGTTGGTACGCACCCTTGTCATGGTTGTAAAGCCTGCTCTTTTATTTCTGAAGTCCCCTATTTTATTTATCCTGTTACTAATATTAGGTATGATTTTAAGTTTTATGCAGACTGTAGAAGAACAGACTTGGTATATTTAGCGACTTGCAGAGTTTGTCCTGGTTTTCATGTAGGGATGACGACTTGTAGTTTGAGAGAAAGGGTGTTGGAGCATGTTGGAGATATCAGGAGGAAAGCTAGTATGAATGATTTATATAAGCATATTAATATGGATTCTGACCATAGCTTTCTCTCTAAAGTGATTCAGTTAACTACTAAAAATACTAGCGGTGAGGACCTCCTTAATAAAACTGGGGCTAATGAACTTAATTGGATTCTAATTTTGCAACTAGATAGGAATTATAGTTTGAATGAAAACACATCACTAGAGACCTTATTTAAAAGGACGCAAGATTAATCATTGGTTTATTACCATAGTGTTTAATAGGACTTGATGTCCACTGTTTTTATTCTGAATTCTGATTGGATACTTTCATTTTTAGCTTGTATTTAAGTTGTTCCTTGGCTTGTCTGAATTTAGTCGGAAGAAGTGCTTATGCACGAAAGTGCTTGCTTTTGTAGTTAATAAACAACACTTGTCATTTTAGGTATGCTGTTCATTCCTTCTTACTTTTGCTTTGTGTTTTTTGTTAGAGACAGTGGAGTTTATAGTTTTTTGCAAAAATGGTAAAAGAACGAAGGTATTGGGAGCAAATAATTAGGGAGGGAAAGGTAATAGAATGGTAAGAGGCTAAGAATTTATTTGGACTGTAGATTAGAGATTGCCTTCCCTATCAAGAATTGATATTAGAGTATAGGCAAAGAGAAAGAAACAGGGGGATCCTAAGTGAAAGACAAGCATTGGTAGAGTTTATAGTAGAATCTAGAACAGAAGCTGCTGTTAAAAAGAAATAATTAGGAGAGCGTACAAAATATTGTATGATAACTAAAAGAATCAAATCAGAGGAGGTTATAAAGGATTGGGAAGAGAGACTGGATAAGCAATTCACAATGAAAGAATGGGGGATATATGTATGTCTCCCAAATATGCAACAAAGTCTATAATATTTAGGATTTTTGCTTGGAAGTTGTTTACAAAGGTATTTTTATACCCTAAGTAGACTCCAAACAAATTTTCCTCAGGTAGACATCAAATGTTGGAGGCATGATAGGGAAGAAAGCGATAACTGGGAACATACTTTCTGGGAGTGTAATGAGTTGGCAGACTTCAAAGATTCCATGCAGACTTCTCTGTCAGAGATACTGGGTGAGCAAATTCGTGTAACTAAGGAAATTTATTTTTTGAGCTGTGATACAGAATTGGAATTACCTAGACATAGTAAGACCTTTTTGAGTCTAATTATGTTGGCTGTCAAAAAAGCAATTACTAGAAAAATGGAAATCAAAGTCTAAATCAACTTTACAAGAAGTAGAGAATATAGAAACACAGATAAAACAATTGGAATTGGATATTTAGAAAAGGGTAGGGGCAAATTACATAAAAAATAGGAATAGTGGGAACAATACATGCAGAAGAGGAATGAGGTTTGCAAGAAGGCAGGATTTTAATGAGCTATGTAATGTCTGACTGACAATGACTGGATAGATTATAAGTGATGCATGATGTTTTCAACTACAATTATGTCAATGTGGTTTGTGATGTATAATGTTAGCAACTAAAATTATGTCAATATGGTTTGGTTTCATTTATATAAATATATGATTGTCTAGGTCATACATGATAATTTAATAAAGATGTTTCTTCTTTAAAAATAATTATTTAGAGAGACTGACAAAGATTAAAGTATTGCAGAATACGGGGAGTCTCACAGAACAAGAAGAGTTGCTATTATTGCAGAGTGCTAAAGAGAACATAAGGGACTACCTCAGTGATATGCATGAGTTTAGAAAGATTGCAGTTAAGCAACTGTTTTTTTTTTTTTTTTTTTTTGATAATAATCACAGAGCACAAAAACTTTTAGCACAATGACTCAGGCAACAGAAAGAAAGGATTACTGCCAAGCTTTGGAAGCCTACAATTGGAGAACTTGTACAGGAATTCGAAATATTTCGGAACTTTTATGAGAATTTGTATAAAGCAGAGGAATGTGCAAATCAAGAAAAAGCACACATGGAAATGTTTTTGGAAAAATTAAACGTGCCAAGGCTAGAGAGATAGATGAAGCTCAATTACTAACAGGATATGAGGAGATGAGATAAAAATGACAAACATGGTAATGTACAATCAATCTAGAGGAAAGTTTCCAGGAATAGATGGCATTCCTGTGGAAGCTTGGAAGCTAGGAGGAAAGAAAGTGATAAAGACCTGGAAAGTTTTGTTTAATAGTACTTTAAAAGGAGGAGAAGCACCAACATCCTGGAAGAAAGCTGGTGGCTGTAATACCTAAAGATGGTAAAGAGCAATCAGATCCACATTTCAGTTCTAAATCATGATTATAAAGTGTTTATGTCTATAATGGCTAAAAGAATGGCAAAGGTTATGCCAAAATTTATATGCATCAATGTGGCTTTGTGGAGAGGAGGCAAACTTTTGACAACATTAATAGAACAATCATGATCCAGAGGGAAGCAAAATGTAAGAAAAGACCATTGTTGTTGGTGGGTCTTGATGCAGAGAAAGCATTTGACAGACTGAGCTGGGATTTTGTGAGTAGGGCAATGGAAACATTTGCATTCCCTGATAAAATAATAAGGTTGATTAGGAGGCTATGCGAGGGATCGGAGGCAAAAATTAAAGTGTGGGGGGGGTTCCTCTCTGATAACTTCTGTTTGAGCAGATCAACCAGACAGTGGTGTTCTCTTTCACCTTTGTTATTTGCATTATATTTAGAACCATTGGCAAAGAAAATAAGGGACTCAGAAATTCAAGGATATAATTGGTATAGTAATCAAGGAAATATGTTTTTATTTTCAGATATTGTTTTGTACCTGATAATGCAGAATTAATTTGGACTGCAAGCTAGAGATTGCCTTCCCTATCAAGGATTGATATCAGAGTATAGGGAAAGAGAACGGGATAGTGGGATCCTAGATCTACAGATAGAAGCTGCTGTTAAAAAAAGGGATAATTAGTAGGGCATATAAAATATTGCGTGATTACTATAGGAATGAATCAGAGGAGGTTAGAAATGATTGGAAAGAGAATGGATAAGCAAGTCACAAAGAAACAATGGGAGGATGTATGTTTGCTCCCAGATATGCAACAAAGTCTAGGATATTCAGGATCTTTGCTTGGAAGTGTTTATACAGGTATTTTTATATACCAAGTAGACTCCAAAAAAGTTTTCCTCAGGCAGATTGCAAATATTGGAGGTGTGATGGGGAAGAAAGAGACAATTGGGAACATATTTTTTTGGAGTGTAATGAGTTGGCAGACATTAAAAATTCACTGCAGAGTCTTCTGTCAGAAATACGGGGTAAACAATTTGATGTAACTAAGGAAATGATTTTTTTAGCTGCGATACAGAATTAGAATTACCTAGAAATGGTAAACTGAATGTTAAAGGTATATTCAAGGCAAAAGCTTGTTCTGTTATTGAGTTCCCCCGATAATGCCTTGAATGAGATAATTCTGGTTAGTGATAGGGTGATACCAGTGAGTTTAAATGCATTGAGTAGTTTGGGATCGTACATGGTTTATAATCAGGATACAAAGCAGGTTCAGGACATTATACTCAAAAACTGGAATCTCTTTGCAACCACGCCTAACAGTTTGAAGGTTTTTTTCTAAACCTTTAGCATTCAGTTTTAAAAGGGGTCCTAACCCAAAGAACATATTTGAAAGTGGGACATCAATTAGTAAATTTACTAATGCTAGAGCCAAGCATGGCACTTTTACATGTGGAATGTGCCCACGGTGCCCTTTTATTGCAAATGTTACAGAATTATTATTACCAAATCCCAAAGTCAATTTAACAATAACTGGGTATCACAATTGTTTTTCAAAAGGGGTGGTATATTTGGCATATTGTTTATTCTGTTTTTCATTTTATGTAGGAAAGACAGAGTGCAGCCTAAAACAAAGGATTTATGAGCATTTACACAAGATTCATAAGAAGAAAGAAACAAATGCCTTATATAGGCACACTTGCAATTGTGATCAAGCCAACTTTAGATTCTGGATTTTTAGAACAGGTTAAAACCTCATGAGAGATGTGGTGATTGGGAAACAAGGCTAGAATACCAGGAACTTGTATGGAAATTATGTTTGAATGCCTGTGTAAGTCCTGGTTTAAATGAATATTGTTCCCTGGTCCTTGCACTTAAGTAAAGGGCACTTAATATTAAATGTTTTGTCTTGTGTATTTTATGCTATGTTTGAGCATTTCTTAAATGTTATTCTTAATTTTCTTTTTCCCCTATAGGGTTCTTCTTTAATAAGCACTGTCTAATTGTAAGTAATTGTATTGAATAATTGCACTAAATAATGTTGCTGATGAACCACTTGGATGTCTTCTAATGTGTTTTAAGGAACAATTTCTGTTTGGTGTTTTATTCTGATGAAGTTTCCCATATAGGAAATGAAAGCGCGTAATCAAATCAATAAACTGTTGTGCGTTTTTATCTTGGCTCCATTTTTTCTGCTAGGCTGGACAGTTTGGTTTTAGTTTTAAAAAATAGAATAATGCCAATAGGTTATATTATAAATAGTAATAAGAAAGAAACAAAAGACTGTACCATGAGCCTTTGGAGAAGAAAGAACAGAACGTTTGGGCAACAGGTTATAAAAGGAAATCAGGTACTAAAATGGAATGAAGCTAGACAAATGTTTAGGTTATTGAACTTAGATCAGCTTGCATACACTCATCTAACAGGGTTTAAGGAAGTATATGTGGAGGATGGGTAGTGATTTTGTTAAACCACAAATGTTAGATTTTATAACTGAGGCCAGAAGAGAAATGGCAGAGCAGAAAAGTCTAATAAGTAGTACATATAAGGCAATATTAGATTTGCAAAGGTAAAAATAGCATAGAGTGAACAATTAAATAAATATATTACAGATGATCAGTACAGAGAAATATATCTTAATCTTAGATATGTAACTAAACTGAGAAAATTTAGAGCTTTTGCATAGAAAAATGTTCGCACAAGTATTTCTATCTCTCTGTGACTTGAAAAAAAATGTTCCTGCAGACAAGAGGCATATGTTGGAGAGGTGATAGTTCAGAAAGAGTTTGTTGGACCAATATATTTTGGAATGCACAGAGTTGCTTTAGTACAAAAATGACTTGAATAATGTGCTAAGTCTTATATCTAGAAGGGAATTCAACCTCAGTATAGCGGTATTTGTGTTGAGTTTGTGTAAAATAATATATATAAAAGAAATGAAAACATTGTTATTCTTAGTGCTGATAGTGGTTAAGAAAGCTGTAACTAGAAAAAAAAATGGAAAACCAAAGGCAAACCATTAATAAGAGATGTGAAATCTAATAACTACTAGAGATCAGAAACAGAACTCCATAGAAAAATGGGCTGTATGACATGCTGTAGTAGAATTTGTGCTGTAAGAAGATGTTGGCATGGAACAAAGGACCTTATATCCATATCTAATAAAAGCTGACTCAAATACAAGGTGAGATGTCACTGGTCCAGTTGTCAAACACTGATAAATAATGAAAATAAAATAACATGGTCACTAATTAATTCTTGATCTCAGATTAGGTTGTAAACATTTAATTTGCATGTTTAACTGTTTTTGTTTATAAGCAATGTTAAATCAAATGTAATTAAGACTGGATAGAAAGCTGATGGTGATATTTGGATATGCATGCTTAACAATAGCAAGTTATTGATAATTGAATGTATGCACTGATTGCCTGACATGAGGCTGATTTATTAGTAAAGTAGAAACGTATAATTATAAGATGGTGTTATCAGCAATCAATGCTAAATAACATATACACTATTCATGAAAAGTGCACAGTATGCCAAACAACAAAATGTTATAATAAAGCATTTGCATTGATCAAAAATGTGCATGGGTTAAACAACTGTTTTTTTTTTTTTTTTTACAATAACCACAGAACACAGAAATGTTTAGCACAAAGATGTAGGCAGCAGAAAGTGGAAAGAGCTGTGGAAAAAAACTTAGGGACCCTATGACAAGAAGGTTAACTAGAAATCCTGTGGAGATGACTAACATTTTTTGGCAATTTTATGAAAATCTATACGCAGCAGAGGAGTGGAGAAATCAGTAAGAGACTCATTTGAAGGTTTTTTCGGACACGTTAAATATTCCAAAACTTGATGAAGTGAAAGGTCAAGAATTAATGGTCACAACAGATAAATAATGAATAGAAAATGTGACATATAATCAAGAAACAGGAAAGTCCACAGAAAAGATGGAATCCCCATAGAAATTTGGAAGTTTGGACGAAGGAGACCATTTAAGATTTGTAAGGCATGGTTTAAGTCATTACAACAGAATGATGCCTAGAGGTGTCAGTAGGATGCAACAGCAGAAAAAAAACCAAGGGGGTGGGTATGTCTCTTTAGTAGTCCAACCTTATATCTGATACCACTGTTGTATTGTCTTATCCAAAAATGATCATGCCACTATATCATTTAGAATGAGGGGTGGGAGGATAAGAATAAAAAGACAAAGATAATAATAATAACACTGATGAAATAACAACATAAAATAATTTAGATATATATCCTGTCAATGAAACCTGGCTAAAGCCTCACACGACTACTTTACAAGCCCATTTCCCAAACTAGTGTACAATATGCCTAACCAGACCAGTATACACATAGAGGGGGTGGTTGTATTCTACTATACAAGTGCTTCATAGATCACATAATCATAACCACATCATATGCCGCTGATGAATGTGACCTTAATTGGTTAGCAGTTCACCTTAAGCTACCTAGGAATAGCCAGCCTCATAATCAGCTTTCAGTAATCTAATTCTACTTCTATCAAGACACTCTCATTGAAAGAAACATTCCCTTATCCTGAATGACCTAAACACCAACATCCCAGTGCACTGTAGACATGGCCTGAACAGCTTTTTCATTGATCTCTGTCTTTACCATCTCATTAGGGATCCAGATAGGCCAAATATAGTAATCAATAACAATACACTTCTTAACATACTGATCACCAACCATCACAGATAAACCCTGTGGTAGTTCACCTCCTAATATAATTGACGACTAAGAAATATTCTTTGCAAATTCATTAAAATGTCTGAATCTGTCCTCCCATTCTGTACGTTATTCAAAACAACTCCAGAACCACATAGAATGTAACATATGCAATTAACTGTATTTAACTGTATAAAGGGCTCACTGTTTTATAGTATCACTGATGGTAATGATGCTGTCTCCTTCCTGTCTTATAAACATTCAAAATCAGTTTTATCCTTACACCGTATGACTATGTAAAGCCACATCTCTGCTATGGATAACACCTGATTAGCCTTGCACCATATGACTATGTAAAATCACATCTGTATTATGGTAATACCTGACTTCAACTGCTTACTTAAGCAGACAGATTTTACCTGAAAAAAATGGAAACATGTATACTCATGTCTTGGTCATACCAGGTACAGGTACACAGCAAAAAAAAAAAAAAATCAGGCTAAAAAATGAAATAGGCATACAAAGCCATCTACTTACATAACAGGCAACTCACAGCATTTTCAAATCCCAGATTATTGAAAGCATCTTCCTTTGTAACACCTAATGATTTTGCCACACAATTCTCCAACACCCCTCCATATTATAGCACCTGCCAAATCCTTCTCCATTACAGACTTACCTTCCCATCTTTTACATCAGGAATATCTCTCCAGCAGACACAGAATGACTGATTCAGTCTTAACCCAGTCACAGATTTCCTGGCTCAGACAGACTCTTTCCATGGTTTATAAAATAACACGAACACTTGTTATCCCATCATATGCATTTAAACATTTCACTTAGACAACAAACATTTCCAGATATTAGAAAAAAGCAGTTGTTACTACTATGCTTGTATGAGCCGTCTAATGCCTCAGATTTCTGCCCTATTTCTTTTCTACATCATCTGGGTAAGTTGTGTGAAAAAGCTATGTACAGAGGAATGGGAAAACATATACAAGAAGAGAGTCCCAAAATGTTGAAAGTTCATACTTTTGGGGTTATGAAGAGAAGAGGATGGCTGAGGAGAGCAGGAAAAAGTGCAGTTACCATATCTGGGAGGATTGGTAAAGGATATTACAGTGAAGGACTGGAAGAGTCAGGCAAGTCGGAGAGAAGAGATGGTGAAGATCAATAATTTGAGAACATATAAGCATATCCTGGCAAGCCAAGGGAAATAAGAAAAGCACTAGAAAAATGAGGAAGGAAGTGGAGAAAGTACTAGACAAATATACTAACTAGATGATAATATTTTTAGTATTTAGAAATGGATTATTTTAATTTCTAAGGAGTAAGGTGGGAGGTTGGCATAATGGTTAAGGTGACCTTACAGACACAATGTACAGGGTTTGATTCTCACATGGGGTAATTGGCTAGGGTTAAAATGGCCCACAAAGATAGTCAGCCTAGTACTAATCTATGAACCTATGAACTTATATCTTATGGTTCATTAGAGTATATGCATATCAGTAGTTATAGTTAAAAATGTGTGGTAGTCTGTCCCAAAGGAGGGCAGGGTTTGGAGGAAAGAAAAAGTGTGAGTTAACAGTATGGTGTTAAAATGTAAACTTTGTAATATGTACATAAAACAATATTATGTTAAGAACTGTTATATAAGGTATACTCCTACATGCATCACTGTACAACAAGGGTTAACAACATAAAAAGAAAACATTTGGGCATTTATGTATGATGATGATGGCATTGTATGCTTTGAAATATTCAGTAAAAAGAGTACAAAAAAGCTGCATATGGCCAACTTTATAGCTTCCTTCATAATACAGCATACTATCTTTACACCAATATAGATTCATAAAACATAGAAGTGTGCAAACTGCCTTGCACACATGTACTGATACAGTTCCTACCAGCACAAAGGACACTTCACAGATGACTTGCTTGTTGATTTCACCAAAGTTTTTAACTTCAGTCAACCCATAATCTGATTCCTAACTCCCTTGCATACTGTAGTTTTGGTCTCTCTACCTTAGACTGATTCCCACATTACCTCACAAATAAAACCTTAACAGTTAAATGTAATATCAGCTTATCATCTCTGCAAAAAATTATAACAGGCGCTGCATTCCCAAGGCTCAATTTTTGCAGCTATTCTTTTCAGCATATTCATTAATTCTCTATCTACTGATTTTAAATCACCCAACTTTATTTTATGTGCTGGTGGCCTTATCTTCTATGAATCTGCACCCAACTATAAAATAATACCTTATAATCTCCAAAAAATTTTCATCACCTGTATACCTGGTTAGTTAAGAATGAACTTAGAATGAATATTAAAAAAGGCCAAACAGACATTTTTCAGTACTCCTCACAAGCTAGCAATCTACCACCTGGACTTACCTATTTAAACTAGTACAGCCAACCTAAAAAGTATCTCTTCATCTTCAAATATTTAGATGGCACACCGAATCCAAGCTTAAATGAGTACATTAACTGTACCCTGTTTGAATACCACAAAATGCCCCACTTCCTTTCTCCAGAAAGCAGAAATGTGATAGGGAAAAGCACCTTACAATCACAGACAATGTACTATCACATCTTGCCTGTGCCTCAATGAAAAACATTGAAGGCCTCAAGATTCTGTCCAACAAAATTTGCTGTGTCATCCTCTTCTCACCTAAAACTGAACACCATTTACATCCCTCCAAAGGGCCACATGGATTCCTGTAAAAGTATGCTTGGATCTACTATGTCTCTGCCTAATTCACAATAATCTTTAACCTTCCAGTAAGCCACAGATTGGCTGTAATGAATAAGCCAAAGCAACTTTGTTTCCAAGCCATCTGTGCTTCTATATTGGTAGGCCTGCAATCTCCCTTTCTCCTACTAACTATACATTCTCAGCTCTTGATCTTAATTTAAGGTACTCACTTCCCAATGAAACCCATAACATTTCTGCATACTCTAGATTTAGAGAAATGCTGCTAAGCTTCCTGAAAGAGTCATATAAACTCATTTGAAACATCCGTCTAGAACTTAATCTACCCTCTTCTCCTGCAGCTTCCACTTCCCACCTCTTACAGTTTTCTCTGTTGTACATCCTCTTCCTTTTATTTGCTTGAACCTATTACCACTTGGAAAAAAATCTCCATATTTGCATTTCTAATACTTCTCCCTTATAAATCCACACTCTGTTTAAGACAACAGGGAATATGGAAACAGTAAAGTACAAAATATCATTTATCACTATGTTATATATCAAGAATACCACAATTCTTAATTTGTGCTTATGCATATATTGTGCATGTTTTTGAAATGATGTTTTGATAGTTGAATAACAAACAAAAGAAAATCACAAGGCATTTTTAGTTATGCTCGTATTCTCAAAAGCACAATGCAGCAATGCACTGAATTGATCGCAAATTATGTTACCTACACTGAAGCTGAAAATATAGCAAACCTACTGGCTGATAAATTTAGCTCTTACGTTACCCTTCTCTCCCCACTGTCTGTCCCTCAAGATAAACCTAAAACTGGCTTACCTCCAGCTATCATACAAGACCAAGTATGAAATGACTCATTCGCAATAATTTGAGCAGATTTCCAGCTCTAAAGCTTCCATCTCCAAGACAAGGGACATTGGCTGTTTAAATGGAAGAAGCTCTAGGATCAAGTACCCCAAGAACCACTAACAGCCTACCTGTAAGCACCACACACATCTGCATTCACTCATAGCAAGCCACTAGACAACACATAATGCATAACTGCCATCCCGCCACCGCAGGAGATCTGGGCAATCTAAACAAAACGGAGGGACACAGACCCCGAATCAGACATCCTCCTTGACTATTGCTCTCAAAAAATTAATGAAAGGGGTAATTTACTAACTTACACTCACTGCACACTCCTCAACCATCCACAAAAATGCTCTTGAATTTAATTTGTAGTTTGCTTGATATAATCTTGGACAACAATGTCTTCATTTTCAATGAATGTTTCTACCTACAGAAGGTTGGCGTGGCTATGGGCACAGCATGTGCCAATAGCTACACCAGCCTAGTGCTAGTCTCATGGGAGATGGAATATTTGTTGAACGGGAATGAGTTTGTTGAAGACATTCTATGGTATACACGTTTTATAGATGATGTTTTCCTGCTGTGGGGAGGGATGACCGATAGATTGGAATTGTTTGTTCAATACTTACACAGTACAACTGAATTCCTAAGATTTACACACCAATATTCTTATGATGCCATAGATTTCCTGGATGTGAAGGTAGAAAGAACACCATCAAAAGGGATTGTTACTAGTTTATTTAGGAAATCGAGTCATAGAAACAGTATTCTGCACAAGAATAGTATGCATCCTCGCTATGTTAGTAAGAATGTTATCAAAGGACAGTTTATAAGGATGAGCAGACTGCATAATATGGATGAGGGTTTGCACACAGCAGTTAAAACATTAAAAATTAGTTCAGAGACAGAGATTATAGCAGGAAAGATATAGATGCAAGCATCAAAGGGATGTATGAAGGGTGGAGCACTAGGGGGAGACCTTTTTTCTCAGAAATTAGTGACGATACACAAGGTATAGAGAAAGATAGCATATGGAAGGTAAGATTCCCAGTGTCTTATTCTAGTGACATTAAGAGGTTTTGTGGTATTTTTAAAAAAAATTGATAGACAATACACTGAACTTCACCTTCAAAAATAAAAAGTCGCTAAAAAGGCAACTTTGTTACTGAACTAGTTTTAGTAATAATAGAGTGTGGTCCCAGAAGATTGGGACCTTTCCCTGTAGGAACTGTATGGCATGCAACTATGTATATAGTAAATCCACTTTTTTACATCCAACCTTGGGATTCAGCATAAATATAGATTTTTTTTATGCTGACTGTAGAACTAGACATCTAGTATATTTTAGTTATTGTACATGTTGCCATGTATTTTACATTGGAAAGACCAATAGGTTTTTTAAAGAACGCATGTTGGAGCACTTAAGGGACATTGCCAATGCAAAGGAAACTAGTGCCTTGGCAAAACATGTCCAGGCTGAAGGTGCACAACATGTATTTAATTTTATGGCTCTAGAGGTCATGAAACCTACTATTCGGGGTGGTGATATGAGCAAATAAAGCAGAAGAAATGGAACAAAAATGGATTTTACTGTTGCAAGCTGACAGGTTTCCAGGACTAAATAGTGCTGTTTCATTTAAACCTTTCTTGAAAGCAAGGTCTTTGAAACATTGAATACATCAATGGGTTATATGTATATTGCTTTTATGATTTTTAGAATTATACTGTTATTTTAAATACATTAATTAATGATGTCATGAATAATTTAGGACTGTGATTGGATGTGATATAGTTCAAATGTGAAAGGAGTATATGTGTGAGTTAGAGTCTGAGGAAGCGATTTGTTATATATCGCAAAAGTGCTTACTTTGTTCTTTTATTCATTAAAGTATAGCCGTTATTCTCCACCAGCCCGTAGTCATTTTTTTTATATATTTTTTCTGCTTTGAGGTGAAAACCGAGCATTGACCTGGTAGAGGAATATTCTTTTTCCACATTGCATCTTAACTAGCATGAAGCATAATTTAGCAACATCTCTAACAAAACTGTTCAGTTTCAGCCTCCATGCAGAATTTGTTCCAAGTGACTACAGAACAGCTACAGTCATTCCCCTGCATATCGCAGGACCTTCCACAGACTCAGGCAATTACAGACCCATAAGTCTGACCAGCCTCATATGCAAAGCTATGGAAAGGATTATCATGGAATTAATCAGTCAGAACATAGGGAACCTCCAAACACTAGACCCGTCTCAGTTTGGATTTATCAAGGCACGTCATGCTTACCCAACCTGGTGTATTTTTTTTGAAAAGTTCACCAAAGCAATGGATGAAGGCAAAACGGTAGACACTGCATATCTCAACCTGGTCAAAGCTTTTAACATAATTCCCCACTCAGGTTAGTAGAAAAGCTACATAAACTGGGAACAGACCCCTATGTCACCCGCTGGATTGCCAACTGGCTCACAGGTAGGATTCAGATAATCAAAACAAGGGAAGTTACCTCCACAAAGAGACCAGTCACCAGTGGAGTCCTCTTGGGTTCTGTGATAGGGCCTCTCCCATTTGGCATCTACTTTTCTGAAGTAAAAGCCAATATCAAAGGGCTCTGGCTGACTGTTTGCAAATGACTTCAAGCTAGATGCAGTTATTGAATTCCCAAATGACTTAGCCATCCCGCAGGAATGTTTGTCTCAAATAAATAACTGATGTCAAATTCATGGTCTGAAACTAAATGCCAAAAATGCATTCTTGTATCCTTTGGGAAATCATCTATCCCAGAGAACAACCACATTGGCAATATGCCCGTAAGAGCTGACCCAATTGTTTAGGATTTGGGAATTTATTTGACCATCATGTGTCTACTGTTGTAAGAAAGGCTTTCGACATTGCACAGCTTATAAATAAAGGGATTGTGTCTAGATCTAGGGATGTCATTGTCCCCCTTTACTCAGCCCTCATTAGACCAGTCATTGAATATAATGCCCCCTTTGGCAATGTATCTGTCCAGACACATACAACAAGTGGAATGCCCGCAGAGATACCTTACTAAAAGGATACAAGGCCTAGGCAAAATGTACTACATGTCCTGACTCAACGCTCTGTCACTATACTCAGTATCCTACAGACGACTAAGAGGTGACCTGTGTCTGACATACAAGGCATCCTCTGACTCATTACTGATGGATTTACAGCACATTAGCAAGTCAAATAGCATCAGAAATACTCAGTCTTGGGATCTAAACTTCTGCAGCATCAACAGAACAGTTTGGAGGAAGATGTATATTTCACAGAAGAAACCGCTGCTGTGAAACAGATTCCCCATCCACATAGACCAAAGTTAATCCCTGTCCATAAACAAATGATGAAATGTGATTTTAAAGGAGTGGATTATACTGTGCTGAGGGAGCTAGATAAGGTAAAGTTTGGAGACTGGGAGAAAACTGATGGGGTAAACAAGCTTTGGATGAGGATCAGGCCCTTAGTATGCAGGATACGGACAAAAGTATGAAGATAAAGCAGAACGAGAAGGTGACCAGTGTGGCTGCATAACTGGTGGGGAGATGGAAGAGACACAACACAAGGAAGTTAGCAAAACCGTTAGCAAGGTGGTCAGTGTAGCAAGGTCAAAGGCTGGAAGGGAACTGGCGAAAGAGAATAGGAACCAGAAACTTGCATATTTACTTACTTCCTTGCTTCATTTGTTGACTGGGTAAGTGGACTTTTTTTAGTCACAACCTGCAAGATATTGTGAGAATACAAAGCATTTAGAAAATTATACAGTTTCGAATTATTACATAGATCAGTGTGTGCTTACAAGATGTGCACAGGAGACTTTATTTAAAAAAAGGCTTTTCACATATTATTCAAGTTACAGTATTTATACGTTAGGAGGATAGATAAGTAGATTTTGAATGTATAATGATAGGATTACTTTGGTTTTCAATGAACAAGCAGGAGAGAGAGTTGGTAAGCAGCATATATGACATGAATAGAATGGGAAACATCAGACAGTAAAATATGAAGTGCATTTAGAAAAGGGAAGAGCAGATGAGTAGTACACAGTGAGAAAAGTAACATAAATGGTTCAGAAGTGCGTGGGTAGTTGTTGGAATCAGATACATTTGGTGGAGCATGTTAAATGATTTTTAAAAGGAACTCATTGCTGGCATGTTATAAATTTGAAAGAATGACATTTCTGTCTACTGGCCCATTTTAGACAAGGCACATTCGTGTTTATTCATGGTGAAGTGAAGCACTGAAGGACTGGGAGTTCCTGGACTGTGATTTAAAGAGCGAGTTACTTCTGTGGCCCTTAGTTTGATGGCCTGAGGATGACGAAGGCAGTAGTAATCTTTGAGTAGATTATACAGTGATGGGGAGGAGATGAAAAATTACTAGTAAATTACACCAATGTGAATTGGACAGTTTTATAAAATGACAGAGTCTGTAATGAGTATTTTATACTAGACTTGTGCAATTGCTGCTAAGCATTGTTATTCGAAGCCAATATCCAAGTCTGGGTAGCAGTATGTTTTTGGGTGTATATGTTGAACAATCTTAGTGCATAAACATCTAAATACAAATAGTTAAGGCTAGCACCTTGAAAATATACTTTCCAATAAATAAATAAATAAATAAAGATCAAAAGAACAACCAATCATAAAATGAAAACAGTTTCCTTAACCGTAACTTACCACTAGCTTTAGCACAATTTGTTTGAATAGCCTTACAAAAAGGGCTTTTCCTAAGGTAAGATGTGGGGATGGGGTTATAGGCAGAGTTAGGGTTAGCATGCATTAGTAAGGATGAGTGGGTGGCTTCTCCAGTTTAGGTAGGGTAAGGCTATGAATGACTCTTAGTCTGCAAACCTTGTATCTGTTTGTTCATCATAATCAAAGTTACTGAAACTGTAGTCGGTGGTAGCAAAGGGCTATAGAGCTATTAAATACTGCGGAGAAACCATGCTCAATATTTGTAAGGATTTGTTTAAATTATAACTGCTACAGGATTTGGCTTTATATTTATTTTTTAGTTCGGTTTTGGTATAGGTATGATTTCATGATTATGAAGTCTCCCTCTTTGCTGGTATATTTCTGCTTTGTATGGTCTAATTACACAAGAAAGCAAGAGGTTTATTTGTTTAAATAGGAACGTTTTCAAAACTGGAATGTTCAGCTGGTTGAGGTTAATTTTTAGTGCAGGCTCAAAGGAAAAATGTTCTGCAAATATTTGTAAAACATAACATAATACCAAATTACAGAACATGCTAAGAAATTTATATTATTTTAAAATGAATAGAGATGAAACAATCATTACAGCACTGCAATAATAAAGTACATACAGAAAGAATACAAAAATTGAAAAGACTCTAAAAACAATACAAAACTGAGACAAATATTTTTATTTATACATATTCATGCTATATTCAGTAGCATTTGATTAAAAAAGGCCAGTTTTGGGCTATGATATAGGATGTAGTTAATTCAGCAGTATATTACAGAAAAAGCCAGTGTTACACCAAAATATGTAGCCGATTTTGGAAATGAAAAGCCTTATTATAACATATGATAGTGTAGTTATGTTAGACTTAGTCTCATTATATACAGTTACACCATATTCAGTGGGTTGAAATGGGAATGCATCCACTATTTATTTATTTATTTATTTATTTATTTTGCATTTGTTTACTGGGCTAGTCCGACTGGGTAAGAGCCCTTTTTCAGCAGAGTCTCAGGAGAAAAGTTCCAGAGACAGTTAAATATAATGAACAGACTATTTACACATGCCACACAATTATCTTGAGTTATACACATTAGAACTGAACTAAATATATGCAAGTTGGTAGAAAGTCAACTAAGTAAATATCTTGGAAACAATGCACTGTATGGAGTATAGAACATTAGCTAGAAGAGAGAAAAAAAATTGATATTGTGATTAGAGAAATAAGATAGTGAGTAACATAAGTATAATAAACTAGGTAGGATAGTGAGTACCATAAGTGTAATAAACTAGGTAAGATAGTGAGTAACATAAGTGTAATAAACTAGGTAGGATAGTGAGTACCATAAGTGTAATAAACTAGGTAGGATAGTGAGTAACATAAGTGTAATAAACTAGGTAGGATAGTGAGTACCATAAGTGTAATAATCTACATAGGATAGTGAGTACCATAAGTGTAATAAAATAGGTAGGATAGTGAGTAACATAAGTGTAATAATGTACATAGGATAGTGAGTACCATAAGTGTAATAAACTAGGTAGTATAGTGAGTACCATAAGTGTAATAATCTACATAGGATAGTAAGTACCATAAGTGTAATAAACTAGGTAGGATAGTGAGTACCATAAGTGTAATAAACTATGTAGGATAGTGAATACCATAAGTGTAATAAACTAGGAAGGATAATGAGTAATATAAGTGCAATAAACTAGGTAGGATAGTGAATAACATAAGTGTAATAATCTACATAGGATAGTGAGTACCATAAGTGTAATAAACTAGGTAGGATAGTGAGTAACATAAGTGTAATAATCTACATAGGATAGTAAGTACCATACGTGTAATAAACTAGGTAGGATAGTGAGTACCATAAGTGTAATAAACTAGGTAGGATAGTGAGTAACATAAGTGTAATAATCTAGGTAGGAACATGAGTAACATAAGTGTAATAATCTAGCTAGGATAGTGAGTAACATAAGTGTAATAATCTAGGTAGGATAGTGAGTAACATAAGTGTAATAATCTACATAGGATAGTGAGTAACATAATAATAATAATCTAGGTAGGGAAGTAGATTAGCAGAAGACTAAGTGGTTGTGGTGGAGGATGGGGGTGTAAAGTTTATCACTAGAGATATTTTGTTAATTTCTGATTGTCCTGAGTTAATTTTATATCATGATTTTTTAGCGTTTTTTCCTACATAGTAAGCAGCATATCTTGAACTCTCAGCTAATTATACAACTATTATTTGTGAGTGAAGTAATGCCCACAAAAAAGAAAAGAGAGTTGTGGTTAAATATTTAAGATGAATTGCACGTAGAACATCAAAAAGCTAAAGGACTCCTAAAATGTAGAGGTAGAATTATTACCACTCAAATGAGAGAAATTATAATTCCTGCCTACAAACCATGGTTAAGATTCCATCCTGAGTATGCTGGCTCCATGGCATAAAGGGATGGAGCTGACTGCAGTGCTACTGACCTGCATTCAGCTAGTGAGTCCAGCTGCTGGAGGACCCAGTTATGAAAGATGGGAGTGAGTGGCTGTGGTTTCGTCACACATCCCATGGGATGGAGGACATTCAGCCTGCAGTCTGACTGACTACCGTACCCTTTATGACACCAGCAGACCATGAGGCATAACTTAACAAGCCAAAATTCCTCACCATAGAACCAAACACTTTCTGCTTCAATGACTTCCAACTACCCCTCCATTAACTGGGGAATGTACACCAACACCACCTCACCATAGAACCAAACACTTTCCACTTGGGTGACTTCACCTACCCCTCCATTAACTGGGGAATGTACACCAACACCACCAAATATGCACTGAGATTTTGGGATTTCATTAATATGAACTCCTTGAACCAAGTAGTCCAAATTCTAATGAGGGGCTGAAAAATATTAGACTTGGTCCTCGCTGATATAACCCCGTATGATCTGAGCCCACATTTATCAAATTGCTGGTCACGTTTGACCATTGTGCTGCAACATTTACTCTAGATCTGAGACTTGAGTCACCTAAAAATCCCTCCATCTGCAGAAATCACTCCAAGAAAAATCTAGTCCCACTAACCGACGATTTGATAAAATATATATATATATATATATATATATATATATATATATATATATATATATATATATATATATATATAAAAAAGAGATGGCGCTCAGGGAAGCCGCAGCTGTGTTAGCTCATGATACAAGATTGCTTAGTCTGTCTTATGTTTCTGGCAAAATATAAGAAAATCATTTCCAGTAATCTAAATGATGTTACAGTAAATTACAGCAGAAAGAAACTTCTGGCAATCAAGTATTCAATTATGCTATCATTCTGGCTGGTTCCCTGCTTACTACAGAGCATCTGGGGCCTATAACACTCACAGAAGTGCTGGAACTCAACATCCTAACTAAACAAGCTTCAAAGTACCTAAATCAGGGAATGGAAAGTTCAGGAACAATCAGGATGAGACCCAAAAGGAAGAGATGTACTAAAACCAGGAAAAGAGGCTACAGAGATGGAACTGCTGCCAGATTGAAAACAAACCTGACAGGCTTGCACTTCCCTCATTTCTGTTACAAGTATCTGCTCTTTAGACAAGATGGCGTTTCTCAGGCTGGAGCTCACCACCGCAAACAAGGTGAGACATTCCTGCCTGTTAATCTTTACAGTGACTTTGCCAAATAACAGGATTAGCGACAGACAGTGGTGTAAGCCTTGATGGTTTCATTTTGTTCAGAGCTGATAGGAACCTAGCTCTGTGTGGAAAAGCTAAGGGAGGCGGAGTGTACATTTTTGTGAATGATAGCTGGTGCAAAAACTGTAACATTGTGAATGAACATTGCTCTGTAAGTGTGGAATTTCTGATACTGAAATGCAGACCTTTCCGTGTGCCCAGAGAACTAAATGGTGTCTATGTAGCAGCTGCATATATACCACTGAGTGCTAACATCACTGAAGCATTGAATATACTGCATAATACTATATGTGAGCTGCAATGCAAGAATTCTGACTGTGCATTTATGATAGCTGGTGACTTCAACAAAGCAGATCTCAGGGAGGGGCTACCCAGTTACTACCAAATTGTGGATTTTCCCACAAGGGGAGCAAATACTCTGGGCAAGGCTTACACTAACATAAAAGGGGAATACAGAGCTGTACAACAAACAAACTTGGGTGGCTTTGATCACATCTCCATAAAATTAATACCAGCTTACAAACCTCTCTTGATCAGAGATAAACCCACTGTGAAACAAATTAGGGTCTGGCATGAAGGAGCCATGGAAAGTCTCAGGAACTGCTTTGAAACCACAAACTGGGATGTCCTCAGGGAGGCAGCCACGGTGAACAATCTGGTAAACATAGATGAATATACTGAGACAACTATGGCTTATATATCCAAATGCGTGGAGGATGTAATGAACATCAAAAATATTAAAGTAAGAGCCAACCAAAACCATGGCTAAACAGCAAGGTGTACGAGTTTCTGAGGGCAAGAAACACTACTTTCAGAGCAAAGAATGAGAAGGGTCTAGGTGTGGCAAGGGCTAGTCTAAAAAAAGGTTTCAAGGAGGCCAAGAAGGAGTATGGAAAGAAGATACAGGGATGCTTCGAGGATGTGAAAGACTCAAGAAGCCTGTAGCATGGTATTCAACAGCTAACTGACTACAAGACCAAGTCAGGTCAGAGCAATCATAGCACTGAATTCCTAGGTAATCTAAACATATTTTATGGCAGGTTTGAAGAGAAAAACAACCTGAAGGCTGTAAAGCTTCTCAATGACCAAAAGGAGACAATACTTAACTTCAGTGCTGTGGATATAAGAAACCAACTGAGAAAAGTGAACCCCAGGAAGGCTGCCGGCCCCGATAACATTCTAGGGAAAGTATTGAAAGGCTGTGCAGATGAACTGAGCATAGTCCTGATGGACATTTTAAATACCTCACTTGTCCAGGAAAGAGTACAAGGGTGGTTCAAAGTTACCAACATAATCCCTCTGCCCAAAAAACCCAACCCCACCTGCCTAAATGATTATAGGCCAGTGGCCCTTACATTAAATGTAATGAAATGCTTCAAAAGACTGGTTAAAAGGCATTTGGCTACAGTGCTACCCCAATCCTTTTACCCACTGCAGTTTGGCTACCGGGTAAACAGATCAACTGCTGATGCCATTTTGGTGGCACTTCACTTCACATTGAAGCATCTTGAAGAGAAGAACAACTATGCAAGGCTGTTGTTCATAGATTTCAGCTTGGCATTCAATATGGTGATTCCAATGCAACTTATAGAAAAGCTAATCAACCTTGGCATAAATAAAGGGTCATGCAACTGGATCCTTGATTTCCTGACTGGAAGACCACAAAGGACCTGTGCTGGTAACAACACTTCAGGGAGTATTACAATTAACACCCGAGTACCCCAGGGTTGTGGGCTGAGTCCTCTACTGTTCACAGTCCTTACCCATGACTGCTCTGTGAAAGCTAGCAACAACCACATCATCAAATTTGCATATGACACCACAGTGGCCGGACTCATAAGTGGTGATGACAAGAGTGGGTATAGGAATGAGGTCAACTCCCTAAATGAATGGTGCAATAACAATTTGGACCTGAACATCAATAAAACAAAAATTATTATTGGCTTCAGAAATAGCTCTGCCATGCACCTGCCCCTCAAGATCAAAGGTAAAGAAGTGGAGAGAGTCCAAACTACAAAGTTCCTGGGGGTACATATATCAGAGGATCTTTCTTGGAGTACAAACACAGGCCAGCTAATTAAAAAAGCCCACCAGTGACTACACTTCCTAAGAAGGCTGAGAAAAGCAAAGCTCTCTATGAATGCTCTAATTACCCTCTACGGAGGAGCCATTGACAGCATTATCACCAGCAACTGCACTGTATGGTTCAGTAACAGCACAATGGCCAAAAGGAAGAAGCTGCAAAGAATAATAACAGCAGAAAAGATCGTGGGCACTAGTCTTCCTACCTTACATGAGCTCAAACCGAGATGTAAAGAGAGGTATGGCAAAATACTGAGCGACACTTCTCACCCAGCATATGGTTGTTTCACTAAACTTGCTTCTGGTATCTGCTACAGGACCTCCAGATTCGTGAACAGTTTTTATCCAACTGCAAGAAGACTCATTAATGCAGACATAAATCTGGATGTACCAAAACTATAATAGATTGTTACTCTCATTCTTTTTCTTTTTCCATACAGTAATTCTATTTACTGCATACTAAAATTAATATATTCTCACTTAAGTGCAATTCCAGTCACTTCCTTATCTGTAATATCACCCAATCTCACCTCTGTGTAGTGTAGTGTACTTTTCAAGTGTTAATTATATAGTAGTCAGTGTTGTCCAATGAAATAAATAGTGTACAAGCATGTGTGACAGCTACTTAGAGATTTAGTTTTTTACTATAGTTATTGTTTATTCTTTAATACCTATCATGTCTGTCTTTTTGTGTTTGTTTTCTCCTGTAAAAGAGCTGACATTCGAAATTTCATTTAGGTAGCACTTGTGTTTCCTAAATGACAATAAAGTTTCTTTGACTCTTCACCTAGATGACCCTGCTTTGCACGTTAAAATTTTCATGGATAAATTCTGCCACCAACTCCAGGCTAGCACTAAGGCCTAATGCGGTGCTAAGTTTAAGAAAAAACTAATTTTGTAGATAAATTCTACCACCAACTCTAGACTAGCACTGAGGCTTTGATTCCCATAACACAGAAATGTAGTACTAAGTTGAAGAAAAAAACTCATTTGGTGGAATCCCAGTATCAGCTAACTATACCAAAAGAGGAAGAAACTGCTAGCCTGTAAAAGCCAACTTAACAATCCATCAGCTAGAAAAGAGCTCAAAATAATCAACAAAGAATTTAAAAAGAAAATAAAATCCTCCAAGAGCAAGTATGAATTGTGATTTGCTACCCATGCTGATGATAACCATAAAGCCTTCTTCAGCTATGTCAAGAACCTAAGAAATAACAACCAGCAATGCTCAGAGTTCCTATAAAACAATATCACATGCTTGACCCCTGAGGACATTGCCAGCATATTAGTGGACAAATTCAGCTAAAACCTTACCCCCTGTCTCCTCCAAATTACGGCATTATAACATGCCTATGCCATCTCTCCAAATTACCTCCAAGCAAGTTCCAACTGCTGTCTCCAAGGCTAAAAACACTATACCCATCATGCACATGGACAATATGCCAGATTGACTTCTTATCACCATGAAACACTATCTGTCTGCATCCTTATTATATCTGTTCAGTCTCAGCCTCTCCACTGGATTTGTGCCTGAAGTATGGAGGACAGCAGTAGTCAAACCACTGCACAAAGGGGAACTCACATCTGACCTGAGCAACTACAGACCTATTAGTCTCAGCAGCTTTATCTGTAAGGCAATAGAGCTATCATTATGGACCTCATAAACAAGGACATAAACGATCTTCAAACCATGGACCCTAGACAATTTGGATTTGGTAAAGGAAGATCCTGCCACTAAAACATAGTGGCCTTTTTTGAACAAGTCACTAAGGCATTAGACAAAGGTAAACCAGTCCATGGGGCATACCTGGATGTGGTCAAAGCCTTCAATATAATTTCACACTCGGGCATCATTGACAAGGTAATCAAATGAAATGTAAATTCCTATATTACCTGCTGGGTAGCAAACTAGCTAAATGACAGACCTCATTCTGTTAGTTTTGTAGCCACGCTCTCAACTGAAAGGGTAGTTACAAGCCATGTCCTTCGGAGATTGGTCCTGGGACCACTCTTCTTTGGTATCTGCTTCTCTGATGTTAAAGCAGACAAGAATAGCCTCTGATTGGCAAAGTTTGCTGATGACTGCAAACTCAGAGCTGTCCAGGGAACATATGGTAGAGGGTTGAGTATCCTGTGCATGTACTAGCCTACAAGAGCTGGCTATGCCAGAAGTTGCACTGGTTATACCATGGCCCTGGCTGGATGTTGGCATGCTGAGTGAATGGCATCTGTTACCAGATGTACCACTACCATGATTGCTACAATCCTGAGGATGTCCTCTCCTGGCCATAGACTCTTCTACAACAGATGTAGCTATGGAAGTGCTAATGCTGCATGAGCCTTGAGCAGCATACTATCCTCTCTTAGAATGATGCCACAGTATAAACAATAAATGGTTGACTTCAATAATTGGGGTTAGTTTTTGGTGTCATTCAGTGGGGATCCAGTTCCTGTCAGCCTCGGAAGCCATGGTCAACAAACCTCATTGCTTTGCCAGAGATGGTTTGCACCGGGAACCTCTAGGCTTTTGGCTGCTGCAAAGGCTCTTGCCACCCCATAGTGTATTTTTTAGGCAAGGTCTTGAAAACAAACTTACTGGCATGACATTTGCCAATCATAAGAAAATAAGGATCATTCTGCTAAACGCTAGGAGCTTAAACCAAAAACTGCACACACTGGAAGCACTTCTATCACTGAAAGATGTATATGTCTGTGCGGTCATAAAAACCTGGTTCAAGGCCTTAGAGCGTACCCCAGCCTTGCAAGGCTACAATGCCTTCCACATCTTCAGACTGCAAAATGACCATGTGAGAACCAAAGGAGACAGTGTTTCTATCTATATTAGAGATAAATTCACCTCCAGTGTTGTTAGACAGGACAACTCCATGGAGTTACTCCAAGTTCAAGTTACAATGGGTAAGACCCCCATTCAAGTCACAGCCAGCTATAGATTCCCGTCCATGGGTCATGACGTGCATGAAGCCTACTTGACCAAACTGGAGACAATCCAAATATTACCAAACACTCTGGTTATGGGGGATTTCAATTATCCCACTGTCATCTGGGAAACCTATGCTAGCCCTAAGCTGCTAGCACAAAAGTTTCTTGACTTTGTTAACTCAAATACCCTGGAACAAATTGTTCATACCCTGACAACAGGAGCAAACATACTAGATCTGGCCCTCACTAACATGTCAAACAGATGCACTACCACAACTGTCAGACTCTCATTAGTTAAATCTGACCACAAATCAGTCACCTTTGAGCTGACACTAACACCAGAACTCACAGTGGGTGAAATCAGATTAAAATATTTCACCAAGGCAAACTATACCATCCTAGGTGAAGGTATAAATGCATTCCGAGCCCCACCCCCAGCTGGAAGTGGTAATTAAGCTTGCACTACAGCCCTGTACAATCACTTGCATAAGTGTATAGACTCAGCTGTACCAGAAAGAATCAAAACCATAGCCCCAAGTAAAAGCAAGCTGCCATGGTGGACATCCAGCATCAACAAACTTTACAATAAATGCAAAAAGTTGCTGTCCAGGAAAACAAAGGCAAGACCCCAACAATGGAAAAGCACCCTCCTCAGCCTCAACAGGCAAATAAGACAACATGTCAAATCCTCTAAAGACTTTTTTGAGAAAAACTTAACAAGCACAGCCAAAGATAACCATAAGGCCTTTTACAGCTATGTATGTAAATTAAAAAGGTAGGGCCCAAGCATGTGCACAACTAGTGACAAATGGTATCACACACACTGACCCCACAGAGAGAGCAAACCTGCTAGCAGATTGGTTTGGCAAAAATTTCAATCCCTTATCCCTTCCAAACTTGTCACAAACTTTCCCCCAAACTATCCCCCCCACCTTACATATTTGAAGGCAAAAAACACAGCCTGTATGGGACCAGACGGCATCACAGGCTGTCTTCTAAACAAGCTAAAACATGAATTAGCATCACGATTAAGTACTTTTTCAATCATAGTCTAACCACAGGCTTTGTTCCTGTGGAATGGAGAACAACATTCCCCTCCACAAAGGTGGCCTATTAACAGACCCAGGAAATTACAGACCCATAATTCTGACCAGCCTCATCTATAAGCCCATGGAACATATCATTATGGACCTCATAAATAAAGACATAAGTGACCTCCAAACCCCGGATCCTACCCAATTCGGCTTCAAGGTCAGATCCTGCTTGTTAAATCTGTTGGATTTTTTCAAAAATATGACCAGGGCAATTGACAAGGGCAAATCTGTGCACACAGCATATCTTGACTTGGCAAAGGCTTTCGACACAATCCCACACTCAGGCATTACCGATAAACTTAGCAAACTGAATGTAAATCCCTTCTTTGTAAGATGAGTTGCCAACTGGCTCACAAACCAGATGCACACTATCAAAGTAGGTAATTCCATGTCAACCAGCAGACCTGTTACCAGCGGGGTGCCACAGGGGTCAGTGCTGGGCCCCAACTGTTTGGTATATACTTCTCAGAATTTCAGGTCAAAACTAAGGGGTTGCGGCTGACCAAGTTTGCAGAAGACTGCAAAGTGGGTGGAATTACTGAATCCCCATATGATATCAGTATACTCCAGAAGGGTCTTACTCAAACCAGCGACTGTTGTCTTAGTCATGCCCCCAGATTTACTAAACTTCTGTGCAGGACTAATCTAGTCCTGCACGGAAGCGGCAGTTTAAGAGGAAGACGGCAGGGCACCATGCATATTAATGAAGGTGTGCTGCCTGAACTCCTAAAGCATGGACGAGTGCAGGGGGCGTGTCTGAGAGCAGATCTCTCAGAATAAACACACCCCTGCAAAGTAGAACAGAAGAATGTGTAAATAAATGAGTGAGACTGCTCATAAGTATCCGCATATCCCCACCAACAGTTCCCATGTGTTCAACACCAACAGTACATTCAAATAAAATGAAGAAACACTCATTTCTTTTTTTTAAAACCCAGAGTACAGCTAACCATAGGTGCGCAGGTTTGCCCATCGCTTAGCTACAGTTAAAGCAGCTGAAAAGGCTGAAGAGGATAATAAGGAATATATATGCAAATGAAGCAGCACAGCAATAGTGTAGTGGTTAGAGCATCTGCCTAACGAATAGGCATTCCCGGTTCGAGTCCCACTGCAGCACATATCATTTTCCATGTGAAATCTGTATATTAACATATGTTTTACATCTTTTTGCTGTATAACCTATATAATAACATTTACATGTGCACTGGAGTACTGCATTAAATGCACATGTGAAGTGTCAGTGTCATAATGAATAAGGTACTAGTAAGCAGGTTTAAGCACAAATAAGCAGTAGTAAGTGTGTATAAGTGTGTTTGTGCGGGGGTAAGCATTGCCTACACAGATTAAGCAAAGTAGAAGCTATCTATGTGTAAGAAACTGTAACTGGAGGTTAGCAGTGCTTACTGTCACGCAAACCCGTGCAAACCTACTCACAACTGCATTAAAGTGCCTTAATCACCCTGTATCCAATGGCCCATGTTCTGCCGAGCAACAAATAAACTACCTCTGCAAGGCTCAAACTCAGGACCCTGAACACTATAGTCACAGTAGTTAACCACTAAGCCATCATAGCAATAGATATGAATGAGATATCAGCAAACTAATCCTCACCACAGGAATACCAAACGCGAACTGAATCTATGTACAGTGTGAAGTGGTATAACCTTCTACATAACATAAATATGTGAACTGGAGTACTGCAGTAAGCATAGATCTGAGTAGTGATTATAATAAAGTGTAGAAGTCCCCAGGTCCCCATACAGTGTATGTACACATGAATCATGGATACCAGACACATATATAACCTGTAATGAAGAATAAATCATTGCCAAATGGCAAATATATTGCTAATTAACTATTAAGCAATGCTAACCGCAGCACAGCTCAAGTTAGTAAGTGTAAGCAATGTGTAGTGGAGCCAATTCAATCTGCCTAGTGATATACCTCTTTAAGCAGTGCCAACCTTATGTAAGCAGGTGTGCCCATAGCTTAGCCTTTTCAAAACCAGCCAATCGAAAGCTTTACATCAATTCCCAGATAGCACATTGTACTGTGATGTTAGCAATAATATTTTGTCACACACAGCAGAGATTTGAATCCTGGGAGTTCTACTAAGTTGTATGCATAATCATACCCCCACAACTGTACAGATTTTGATACAGTGTTCATATAGAAAGCTGTATGCATACTTACACCCAGCAACAGTACAGAATTTGCTAGAATGTTCAGATTGTATGTTGTATGCATATGCATACCCCATAACTGTTCCAATCTGTCCAGCATGTGCAGATAAATGGCCCTTATCACCAGCTTGGTACCCTGTTCCCCTGAAAATCCAGTGTGATGTTCCAAGAATTGTAGGCAGCTGTCAATCACATATAACTGATATTCAAATGTTTACATAGTCAGAGATTGTATATGGAAACAAACCTGTCATTCTAGCACCTCACCCAAAGTGTATGACAGCAGTTCTCAACATATGTTGCATTAACACCTGCAGCCTGTCACACCTGTATGTAAGACACAGGTCACGTATATAATAATTTATAAACATAGGAGTGTACAATATAAGACCATTGTGTAGTGTAATAATACATGTAAGGGAAAGACCACTACAGTGACTAAGAATGTTGTCAAAACTACAAAGATATATTAGTTGTTAATTGAACTCTCTCTCTCTCACCCCTTCCATATGTGCATAATAACCCAATGACACTCCTCAACTGGTATGTGTACACTCCAACCTTTTGTTGGGACATATGTCCTAATGGTATATATATATATATATATATATATATATATATATATATATATATATATGTATATACACATTTGTTTCTATGCATGTGCCATGTGAAAATACACCCATATTGGTGGCCTCTTGCCATCAATGAAACCTGCATGTTCCTGAAATGGCCGCTGTTGTTCCATATATGCATGTGATCTGCTTGCTCTGCAACTGTGTTAATTCTGGTGTGTTAGGTTAATGGGAATACCTATGCATGCTCTTATAACTAATCCTGAATCTTGTTGACTGTAACCCATATCTGTCATAAACCTGTGACAACACAGCTCGTATGGGAAGGATGGTCCCAGCGGACCCACCTGTCCCACCTCAGCTTTCATGGCACCGGGCACCAGCACATCTGGGGCCCAGCCTGGGACTTCCTCCTCCATGGGCCCTGCACCACCATTGGGTGAAATTACTGCAGGGGATGTGGCTGTCCCCCCCCACGGAGTGGACGCAGAGGGGAACCTGTCACCCGTCAACAGGTCCGGGCCATGGTGCATAAGGAGCTCGATCTGGAGTATTGAGAGTGGCTACGCCAACTTGAGGGCTGAGTGGCACTATTATAGGGTGAGCCTGCCCCTCCTACACAGCCCCCAGCACAGCCACCTTCGGGGCCGTGAAGGTGCAGTGGTGACTGCCCATGGGTGGGGACCTCAGTCCCACTGTTTCCAGTTGGGGGCTCATGGGCTTGCGGCTTCCAAACACCCTTTCCCATCCAAGGTATTTACCCCCCACATGTGTCATATACCAGCCCTGTATGCATCTTGTGTGTCCTGTCTGCTAACCAACCCAACCTACCTCCCCAAATATACCTACTACCCCTCCCCAACATCCCACTCTCACCTGAAAAATAAAAAAGGGCAATCTGTTCCCACAAAAAAATTTCACCCCATACATAGCTGTCCATTTCACACACATGTCCACTGGACATATGTAATCTGGTCTAATTAGCATCACAATGAATATATGTTGTCCTCAACCCTCTCCCAGGGGTTTGAGGGTCCAAATGTACCTGCAAATATAGTGTATATGCACAGCTGTTGCTGTAGAAGAAATGGGCAGCTATGGACCTTTTCTATACCCTTCCTGCACATGCCTAGCTATTTTCCCTACTGTCTTTCCCTCTTTGTGTCCCATTTTTCACCAATTTCCTATCAACCCCTCTTTCTTTTCTTTTAAAGGAATTAGCGTGGGGGTAAGGAGCAGTAAGCACTTTTAAGCAGCGGTAAGCGGGTTTGCAAGGGGGTAAGCTATGCCTACACAGATTGAGAAATTTGAAGCTAACTGACTGTAAGAAAACATAAGCAGAGGTTGGCAGTGCTTACAGGCGTGCAAACTCGTGCAAACCCACTAACAACTGCTTTAAAGTGCCTTAATCACTCTGTATCCAATGGCCCATGTTCTGCCCAGCAACAAAATAAACAGCCTCTGCTAGTATCAAACCCAGGACCCTGCAAACCATAGCCAAAGTGATTTACCACTAAATCATCTCAGATACACATATCCCTGATGTATTCACAAACATATCATCCAGCCCAGTCATTCAACAGTACAGGGAATGTATTCCAACATGTAGATGTATGTGTGTGAGTAAATATATTAATGCCTAAACAGGTACAACATATTGATATATGTTTGTGTGTGTGTGTGTGTGTGTCTATATTTATATACATATATCTATATATATATATATATATATATATATATATATATATATATACATATATAGCTATATATAAATATTTATGAACGTATAAACATGCAAATGCCTACATCTATAGATATCTATGTCCACATTTACATGTCTAAATATATGGCATGTTTTATTTATATATATATATATATATATATATATATATATATATATATATATATATTTATACATATATATAGGTATATAAGGACATATATATCTGTAGATAATGGGGAAACAACAAAACATATATGTCCTCATGCAACATTAATGGGGTTGAGAGGCCCCACACAATATACGACTGGTATGAATAGGTATACCCCCCAGCCAAGCACGACCCCCCTGTAATACAGTACCAAGTGTTGCAGATCACATAACCAGGACCAGACACGACATGGCCATCCCTAGGATACATATACACAGGCACATATATGCAGATACAGGTGTGTATGTGTGTGTATGTGTATGTGTATATATATATATATATATATATATATATATATATATATATATGTAACTACACATACACACACAGAGAATTGTACATAATAACCCAATGACACTCCTCAACTGGTATGTGTACACTCCAACCTTTTATACATATGTAGTACTTGCACACAATATGGAGCAGCCAGTATTCCTACAGTCACCACCTTACCAACTGGAAACTGTCTGAGCCACCCATATGAATGACATTCATAGCCTGCAACATATACCCACAGAGATATCAAAGGGTATAAGACCACACACAGGTGTGCATAAATGAATGTGAAAGCTTTATTTGTGTACTATGACAGTTGTATATGCATGTCATATAGCTGTTTAGACACTGACATCCATATGAACAGTGTAATGCAACTGTGAAACAGTTATACTAAGACAGTAGTCTGAAAGGTAGACATATGTTCCTGTCCAGGACGAGGCCTTCAAGTAGTACATCAGTAATGACAGACTAGACCACAGCATACCAGACAATCAACAGTACGTAATGCAGATGTATAGGTCAGCAGCCTCTATCTAAACTCTGTACACAATCCCTAGGGGGGCACAGACCCCAGCTGACACAATGGGATGTATCTGTTACATAACAAGGCATACCTGACACCATCACAATCACACTGACAAACAGAATATTCCATATGGCAGGAGGCAGTAGGCCTGCACTTACCCAGGGTTGTTTGTATGGTAAAGTACATCCAGATACCTTAAGGCAGTTTATCCCAGATACCCACACATGTTGTGGACAGCCTAGGTTAGTCATGGTGCACCCCCCCTACACTCATTAATACTGGACCATATACCACTGTTACATACACTGGCCTCTGGAGTGCATTAGGGCACACATGTATTGTGTAGGTGAAACCCACACATATATGGGCCCAACCCCCCAGTATGTGTGGGGGACACAACAGCAGTGGAGTGATGGCAGGAATGACAGCATGACATACACACAGCCCACTACATGACAACCCCTGACAGCATGTCATATGTGGAAAGCCCCGTATGTAGGTGGAGGACAGAGGCTGGAACACAGGCACATTTGTGTAAAACTGTTGTCATACAGTAAGCAAGATATGTATATGTGTACATATCTGTATGGATGGTTCTACCTCACTTCAACGACACGCCGGAACATCGACACGGAAATCGTGAGCCCCAGAAGATCGACAGTGCAGAAGACCGACGCGACGGGACCTAGAAGATCGACAAGCAGAAGACCGACCCGACGGATGAAAGCACCGACGCCGAGGATGCCGAAATGGGAAAAGGCTGTGTAAGTATGCGGTAGTGACGGACGTTAGGGTGCGAGTAAGGTAAGTGTGGATAGGGGTGGGTTAAGTGAGTTAGGGTTAGGGAGCGGGTCAGGTAAGTGTGCGGTAGTGATTGTGTTTGGGTTAGGGGTGGGATAAGTGAGTTAGGGTTAGGGAGCGGGTCAGGTAAGTGTGCGGTAGTGATTGTGTTTGGGTTAGGGGCGGGATAAGTGAGTTAGGGTTAGGCAGCGGGTCAGGTAAGTGTGCGGTAGTGACGGACCTTAGGGTTAGGGTTTGGGTTAGGGTTGTAGGTAGTTGTGTATGTGAGGTTTAGTGTGGGTTTGTAGGGATTTTGGTGTGCTTGTGTTGTGTATGTGGTTTTTGGACGGGGAATGTGTTTTGTTTGTTGATTGTGGTGTGTGAAGTGTATGAGGTTTCGTGTTTGTGTACCGTCGGTTATTTCGTTGTCGGGCATGTGGAATTTCGTGTTTTTGTACTGTCGGTTATGTGGTTTCGGTGATTGCGTTGTCGGTGTTTTGGTGTTTCGTTTATGTGAGGTAGAACCGTATGGATATATGTATACTTATTTATACATATATGTTCACCATATGTCCTGCACATGGAGTGGAGCCCTACCTCAGCCCCAATAGTCCCAACCTCTCAGTGTAAGGGGGTGTCATGTATGTAGTGCAGGTATATTTGTAGACTATTGCTACTGTAATCGGGATTGTCTTCACAGAAATAGTGTGTGTGGGAGGCCATATCTGCTGTTAACATGTGTGCCATTGGCTACTTACAGACATCCTAAGGTCATTATAGTACAGTACCACTGCTAGCACAGTAATGCCCCTGTGGACTACAGCTGTGATATGGCCAATATATGTGGACAGTCTGACACACTCGGGTCAGTCCAGGGGTATACACAGAACCCCTTCATGCAAGACATGTGGACCAGGCCTGTCAATGAGGATGTTAACAGCCATGTAGCTGGGTATAACACGTACATACTGGTATACATTTGCCCCCATAGGTTATGCATTCATACACCCCTGTCTGTCCTGACACTTAATAACCACTGGTGCAGAGGTGCCATGGCCACATACTATCCACTAGTTACTGACATACATCTGAACAGCATTCCACTGCATTGTCTTACATACATGACTGTTATGGTGGCCAGGCAGCAGTACATCTGTCAAGTATCTGGACATGACCTCTCACTGGATAAGTACAGTAGGCATGTAACAAAGCACAGTGCAGACTAGAAGCAGACTGACTGAACACTGGGCTACATCTCCTACGTGGGAATACACATATACCTGCATAGATAGCAGGCTCTACAGGCATGTTGCATCACAGAGTAACAGACACCTGTGTAAAAGTGCATAACCACAACCAATGTGAACACAGCCACATATGGTAAGCTAGCGTACTATTACAGTATATGGAATATGTGATGTACACCATTCTTATATGAGCCACTCACACAACAACCCTACATATACTGGACCACTACACCGTGTGGTCCGATGGCTGTCTGTGGTTTGAGATATGTGTGTGTTCGCACCTACAAACATGTAAGCTGATAGGGTGACATACAGTGGAGTGGCATGTAACATCAGATAGAACAGGACCAAGAACAATGACATCTACCACAGTCTCTACACAGGCCAAGGTGCATATGCACTATACACACACTGTCGACAGTTACCAGACTTACACATACCTCAGTACTGTACACACAACCACAGAATGCCCAGACTATGTCCTCAAATATAACCCCTACTATACATAACATGTGTAGCAGTCTGATATCTCACTGGCTTGTTATCAGATATGCCGTCAATGAATATGGTGTACAGAACACATGCATCCCCTACTGCATGACATATGTACAAAGGTTGACAGGGTTGTGGCTGGAGGCACAAACACAGGGCCAATATTGACATGTCGCTGTGATGACCTCATACATTTCCTGTTGTAACAGGGTTTGATGCAACATATGTCCTATGAGGGATATGACGTCAGTACCTCTCCCGGCTGTCACCATCTACTGACTGCAATCTTCACACTACCTTCTGCAGTTGAGAGATAGGTGCTCTGTGGGTAACACAAGGCACCACACACTGCCCAGCCTGCAGATGACACTACAGATGGGGATTCTTCATAAACATAGTACCGACATGACAAGTATTAAAATATGTATTACAGCCATATCCACACACACCCTGTTAAACCAATATTACCTCAACTGCAGTAAAGCAGCACTTACAGTCTGTAGTCAGGACAGGCACATCCTCTCCTGTGTGTTGGCCTGTTTCCACAGTGTATGTTGTCAGAGGTAAGTCCCCAATCCATCTGTGATGCTGTTTGCCAAACAACAGATCTAGTTCCTGCTCACAGTGAATGAAAAGGCCCAACACCAACATGATGTTCCTAGCTATTGGAGTGTGTTTCCTTGCAATTGGCTATGGGAATGTTACCACAGCTGTTCCAAATGCAGTCAGCTAGAGGAGGGCTGTAATCCATGCAAAGGCCATCAGCTGATCATGAGCATCACTGACAATACACATGCTGCTGCCTAAGCAAAGCAGTTGTAAGTCTCCACATCCACCAGAGAGGGAGTGAGAGAGGCAGACAGAGGCAAAGATACGTCAGGGTGGGTTGGGAGAATAAAAGGTAAGTATGTCTGTGTCACACAACTACCAGTCCAGGGTATCAAACCCGTGACTGACTATGTACTGATATCACATCTGTTATCCCTGCACAGTGGATATTGTGAATTATGCTAGTGGCACCATATAAGAAAGTTTAAAAACACACTCATCATTGTGTCCAGTTGTTACACACTCACAACCAGCTCCACACAGGACACGAATGACAAACATCAACACACTAAGACACACGCGCGCACACACACACACACACACACACACACACACACACACACACACACACACACACACACACACACACACGCACGTCACATCTGGGATTAGAACCATGGGGATTACTGAGCTACAGCTCTCCCAAAGGTTTATTTCACATTGGATGACCTCAGCAGGCTTGTCATGATACTGCTATGGGGAGGGTGGTGTGCATGGGCCGTAACCCATTCATGTAGGGGTTGACATGCCGCATGTGGGCACGCACGGGGTCATATGCTACAGGTGCATGTATACAGCTACTAGGTGACTACTTCCTTGTACATTCATGTTGCACAGCTGGCACATGCAACATGCCATCATGCTGACAGATACTGGTGGCTAGTACCTGCATTGTCACCTACACCTCATGTGTGTGGGGCCCTTTGGCTGTGTGCTGGGTGGGACAGGCCCAGATGGCTCCATGTCACAGTCACCCTTTTCAATACATCTATGTCCATCTACCTTTGGCTTATTATACTGTGAAGTCCTTACATATATGTCTGTATTCCTATCCACTGTGTGTGCAAGGCAGGAGTGGTGCATACAGACATGTGTCTGCACTAAGAACTGCAACTGCCAGATATGTCTGGTCCACTGGTGTTTGCTGACATGGCCTTCATGTGTTTTATGTGTGGTCCACTGGTGTTTGCTGACATGGCCTTCATGTGTTTAAGTGTGTGAGCATGCCCAGTATGGCCATCTATATTGCATGTGTGGATCAAGTCCAGGTAGTTTGTACTGCGGTGCTGACCTTTGTGTTGTACACCAACAAGTACCATGCTTTGTCTGCAGGGTATACATCGGTCATTTGGCATTGACTGTTGCTACATTTCTGCATAGCGGGGGGGGCACCTGACTGTTTCTACATTTCTACACAGGGAAGGGGGGGCACACCTGACTGTTACTATAAGTGTACATAGTATGGTGGGGCACACCTTATACTTTTACACATTTGCTAGGACTGTACTGGTATGTCGGGTACACCATTTCAGTCTGTAGTCTTACCTATCATGCTGGCTGGAGACATACCAGTGTACTACAGATCTTATCTTTCACTACCTGCATATTAGTTTCTGACTTCCTAGCCTTCACAACTTACATCCAACTGGCTGTCATGCTGTAGTCTAGTCTGTCTGTGTAGGCCTGGGGTAGGTGTTACCCATGGGGCTCATTCAAAGGCCATAGTACAGCATTTCTTTGTGTTTGTCTACACCTATCCTGCTGGCTGTGACTGTTGTTGGGTATGTGCCCCCCCAACTGGCATGTGCGAGTCACTTACCTTGTGGGTGCCCCAGTATTGAGGGTGGTGCTGCAGGGTTGCCTATGTCGGATGCACATAGTACACTCCCTATACATGGTTGAGCACAGGTAGTGTCATGTTTGGCATCCCTTTTACTGTATGTGCGAATCGGAGAGAGGTGTCATTCCCTGGGTCCCTACTGTGTCAGTGCATGTGCTATGCATTGCCTCTTTGCCAAGGCCAGGGCATACTGGGCATGCCTCCTTCTGCCTACTGGAGCAGGCTCAGGTTGTCCCTCCTCTGAGTAAGTCTGCGCCTGTGCAGGTGTTGGTACTGGTGGGGGGCTGTGTGGCCCTGCCCCATGCTGTTCCTGCTGCAGCTGTTTCTGCAGGATCATATTGTATAGCATGGCACATACAAGGACAATTTGGATACATGTAGTTGGTGAGTACTGCAAGGCTTCACCGGATGTGTCTAGGTACCGGAACCGTGACTTGAGTATCCCAAACACATGCTCTATTATGATTCATATTTGTGCGTGTGCATCATTATGGAGTTCTTGTCCGGGTATGTGTGCATTTCTGATGGGTGTCATCAGCCATGGCTCCAGTGCATATCCAGCATCCCCCACTAGGTGACCATGTGGCATGTCCCCATTAGCAGATGTCTGGTACAGCTGCGTCAGATGCCAGATGTGGGAATCGTGGTAGCTTCCAGTGCAGCCAGCACACACATTCATTATTATGCCCTGGGCATTGCACATGACCTGGCAGTTGATGGAGGGGAAGCCCTTGCGGTTGATGTAGATCCTACCCCGCTCACCTGGTGGTGCTTTAATGCATATGTGCATGTAGTCTATTGCACTCACTATCTCAGGGTATTCTGCTATTTGGTGGAAGAAACGCATATTGCTGGCCAACGCCTCACAGGTGTTGGGGAAGTATACATGCTCACCGACATGTGCTGACATGGCATCCAGGAACTGGTGGAGTACCCTGGATGCTGATGCTTGTGAAATCCCCATCATATCCCCAGTTGGCCTTTGGAAGGTACCTATAGCTAGTATTCTTAGGCCTACACATACCTTTGTATCCACTGGGATGGGTTCCCCTCTGTTAGTTCTGTGTGTAAAGCGTGGCTGGCACAGCTCAACAATTTGCTGTAGGAGGTCCCTGTCCACCCTATAGCGCTCCACTATCTCCAGCTCATGTAGCCCTTGGTGGGTTACCCTGGGTCTGTACACTTTTCTCCGTCTCCTCACTGTGGGTTGCTCAGCCTCTTGCACATGCTGATTTATGATAGCAAAAGCAGCCCCTAACATTTTTTCTCTTGCTTTCATTTTGTAAAATTTCCCCGTCTGTATACACCGGTGGTGCAGAGTTTTTGGGGAAAAACAAGGGAAAAGGTGTTTGCATAGTTTATAATGGTGTGCTGGGCTGGGCTGGTCTGCTGCCTGTGTAACTGGCTGATTCTGACACATTTCACCTGTCAGCTAATCTAGTTCTCCTTGATTACCTTCTTACTGCTGTTTTCCCTTCCCCTTGCCTCCCTGTTTAAGCCCATGTGCGCGCCACACAAAGAGAGTGCTCATATGTGCACAGAGCTGCTTTTACCTGGTTTAACTTCCTTTTATTTCCTGTAAAACCTGGTGTGCAGTGCGCACACCCACTTACACTTTGTAAAGTGTGCTAGGCAGGTTTAGACACACCCCTAGCTTAGCTGTGCTAACCTAGGAGCAATCCCGAGCCACAGGTCTCTAATCCACTTACAGTATGCCTGACAACCCCCCATGATGTCACCTATATCCTAGTCTTGCACCCAGCTATTTATACTCTTACACTCTTGAGACCTGCCTCACACCCTGGGAAAATCTGGGATTCACTAACCTTTCCCTCATTTGCATAGGATTGCCTACTAATGCATAGTTACATGTCCCATACTGAGCCTCCCCCCTTAGCAACCATTACTCATTGGCCAGGTTGTCTTGTGCCTGCCATTGACTTGCATGGCAGAATACTGATTTTTGTTAGAATGCTCATTTTCAGTTTATTTTATTATTTTTCCCCGATCCCATTTTCACGCCGCTGCCCTATGCTTAAACAGCCGAGATCGGCAAAAAAAAATTTAAAGTTGTTTTATTTATTTTCTAAACAGTTTGTAATGCCAATGGCCTTCTACTTGTCCATTGGCATGCTTCCTCAATAATATGCAGCCTTTATTTGGAGCTGTCATAGCTCTATTTTGGAATTTGCAGAAATGTACTCGGTTAGTAACCGAGTACATTTCTGCAGATTGCACTTGTCTTGCACGGACTATTGCAAGCTTCCTGGATTGCAACATCATCTCATTTGCATGGATTTCTCCAGCAAATTAGGTGATTTGCATACCAGGGCTTCGTCCGTGCAAGATTAGTGTTGGAGCTCTCGTGCACATCCCTGCCAGCTGTTCCTGGATCGCACGGCAGACATATTGCCTGTGTGAGCTACTGCACTCATCTTGCATTCCGTGCAGGCTTTTGAGAATCCGGGGGATGGTCTCAAACTTGAATGCAAAGATATGCATCATTCCCTTCAGCACAAACAGTGTTCCTTTCACACCATCAAATCAACCATAGCACCCTAAGTACCAACAATGGTAAGGGACCTGGGATCACAAGTTGACTGTGACCTTAATTTCTCCTACAATGTGTCTACTGTAGTAAGGAAAGCTTTCTAAGTTGCACACTTGATTTGTAAAGGTATCTCCTTGATAGCAAAACAGGTTATAACCCCTCTATACTAGGCACTAATCCAGCCCATAATTGTGTATAATGCCCGGTTTGGCATGTACCGTACAAAGCACCTGCAGCAATTGGAGACCTCAGAGGTTTCTAACTAAGAATATCAAGGGACTCCAACACATGCCATACACAGGCCAACTAAAGTCCCTGTCACTATACTCTGTATCGTACAGACTTCTTAGGGCTTAGGGGAGACTTACATCTGGCTTACAGAGCAATCGCAGACCCAAACCTAATGAACTAGCTGCATATCTGTAAATCAAACGGGACTAGGGCTACCCATTCCAGGGACTTAAATATGGCCTGTGACTTAAATAGGACATGCTGGAGGGACAGAATTATCCCCCAGTGACTGCCACAGCTTTGGAATAGGCTACCTATTTATGTGAAACAGAGTACCTGTATGATACTGTTCAAGAGGAACCTGCATGAGTGGATGGGGCGCCATAAATTCTTACCAGGAATAGCGCTCACAACCCTCCTGGACATGGGCAGCCATTACTAAATGTAATCATGGGTATTAGCTAACATTCTATGGTATTACATTGGGATAAAATGGTTAGGCTTGAAATGACATCCAGGTTGATAGCCTAGTAATCTCCTATGATCCTATGAACGTGATCTAGATGGTCCAAGGTCAAACTGGCCACAATTCATGAACATAGCTATAAAACAACTTCTTGGATGGCTCCTAGTGAATACCAGGCAAGCTTGAGAGGACATGGCATATTCAAGTATGTGATTTAGGCTGTCAAAACAATCACATGTATGAGTTATGCAGTACTGGAGGTTATTTTGCACACCTTTTATTAGACTTATTAATGCCGACATGGTTGTGGTGACACTAGTCTGAGCCTCCATGATAGTCCTGGACATTACTGGGTCACAGTCACTGATACAGCAACTTCAAGGGAAGGGAGGGGCAGTAGACATGTCTCTATTGAACACCAGTACCTACCCTCTGCCTATGGGGAGCTATGTGTAGATCCTGACATGTGACCAGTAGAGGATACAGCACTTCCCTGATTGCAATTGTCCTCAACAATGTCCTCCCTGTGTGGTACACACACACACACACACACACACACTCTCTGTACTCCCTGACCATGACAGCTCATCCCTGCCATTATCAACAGAAGTTGAACATCCTCCAATATCAGGTGGTGGCAATTCAACAGTGGCAGTGATGGATAGAAAATCACCTGTGAACACAGCAAAGCACAATACCCTGTGTACGTATGACACAGCACCAGAAGCATACATCAAAGTCAGGTGTAAGAATAGTAGCATTTGAAAACAAAACAGTTAAGTACTGTACCTTGTGCAGATGGTCATACAGGTGGAATCCCTGATGTTCTTGTATAACCCAAATCTGATAGCTTTAATAACTTTGTCAGTGAGTAATGAGTCAAGAGGAAGTACGACTATTGTTTCAGAGAAGAGCTCCATGTACTAGGGGAAATCTCCAGTAGATACTCTTTGTGCACAATAAAGCTCTTTGCCAATAGGGGTACCTGTCAAATCTTCGAACACTCAAAACTTCGAACGTTACATGGTTGAGACCAAACATTCGAAATTTTGAGTGCTCGAAGATAGACTTTCAATGGCACTGTACGGTGCAGATAGAGAGAATTTCCCTTTTCTGCACTGAAGTTCAGTCTCGGAGTTGGTATATTTAAGTGGGGGGGAGTGGTGGATGCAGCCCCCCATGTGGGGGGTGCAGGGGGCCTTGCCCCCCCTGCCTACACTGTTAAAGTGTTTTTTTCTGTGTTTTCTTTTTTTTTTTTTTTTTTAATGTTTGAACATCCAAATGTCGAACAGTTGGTCTCGACCATGTAATGTTCGACATTTTGGATGTTTGAACATTTAACATAGACCCACCAATAAGACACTGTGGGACCATACGGAGGTGTCACTGCCTCTGACAGAGGTCAGAAACTTCTCAGTCCTCACCAGAGGTGGCTCAGCCAATGGCCCATCACCAGTCAACCTACCTTTCTATGTCAGGTGGACAATTCTGTTTTTTTCTGCAGCACATGTAATTGTTGGTGGCCTTGGGGTGGTACATTTCATAAGTATGGTCCTGGTCACTGGCAACATTAACGTTCACCACCAGATCTCTCCAGGCATGTTTTCAGTAGACCCGGTCAGCAGCATCCCGCTCAAGGAGCTGTCAGCCACAAAGATGGAGGCCCTGAAGCAGCAACTTATTCTCTGACTCAAAGAACTTTGTTTTATGGGTAGCTTTTTTAGCAGAGTTAACGATGTTTGTTTAGTAACTTTCTTAGGCATTGCTCTGTAGACATGGAAAACACTGGTATCAGCATCCTGGTCATGAGTGACCCAGAAAATCCTTAAACACGGTTGTCGCCTTTGACTGTAAATCATGTTGTTTGAATGTCTGATAATCTTATTTGTGTTTACAGAAAGTTTACCTAATGTGAGATACACATAATTGAACAAATGCCCTTCACACTACGACAGCCTTAACATTCCCACTCCCAAACTGACATGACTATTTCCTGTCATTGATAAAAAAATATTTCTGTACATTGGTATACACATAGGTAATAGAGGAAGCAAATGGTTTTACACAAAAATGATAGGACAAGGCCAGTTTAAATGTGTTCACATGTGCGATGAGAGTTTACTGATGGGTGTGCTTTCTATTAGGCTTAATAATTCGTCAGCACTACTGTCTTAAACTTGCAGCAGCTGTTTCAGCCCACCCATTCAGTAACTAATAAAAGTAATGGGAAACCTAGCTCATTATGTAATTAAGTAGCAGCAACTAATAGTATGCATAGTTTAAAAAGTGAAGCTGAAAAAGTAGCATTATCTTGTAGAAGCTGAGATCTACTGGAATCTGGCACAGCTAAGATTCACCTACTGCAGGTTTCAGTGCTGCTGCTCTAGGAATTCTGTAGCAGAATGAGATTCAGTGCCTTCCTGCACGCTTACATCATGCAGATATGGGTGCCTGGATGTGCTCATTATGTACATGGGGATTCAACTTTTTAATGTTTTTAAATCTTTGTTGCCACAGTGGTGCAGCGGTAGCATTGTCGCCTCACAGCAAGAGGTTCTCCCATTCGATTCTCAGCTGGAGCGCCTTCTGTGTGGAGTCTGCATGTCCTTCCTGCAGTTGAGTGGCATTTGAAAGACATGCGTAAATGGGCCTGCCTTCATTGAAGGTTGGACGTCGAGCTGGCACCTCGGCACCATAAAAATCTACTGCCAATCATTAGCAGACCGGAGTTCTGCTGTGGCGATCCCTAACCGGGAAAAGCCAAAAGAAGAATGTTTTTAAATCTTTCAATTTCCACTTTTCACTGACTAGCTAAACTCTGCCCTGAATTCTGCATAGGGTTGTGCACACACCCTCACAGCACTAGGGATGCACATTTCACTCCATAGCTTTTGGAGGGTATGTGCAACTACTCATCTGACCTAATGGAAATGGAGTTGCTATAATGCATGCTTTATTCATAGCATATAAGGAGAGACAGGACTAACAGGTTTCACATCTAACATTGCCATCTTCAAGCATTGTAGGACAATTCATACACTGGGCTGTCCCACTGCAGGTCGTGCAAATGGGTTGCCCTGCATTTTGCTCCATTTGGCATCCTGGAGTTTGAGTGTGACGTATCTGCCATTTTCTCTGTCATTAGTCAGCATATAGATGTGTACTTAGAGGAAGAAAGAGTGCACCTTTTAGGAAATACGTAGTGTGTGTGTGTGTGTGTGTGTGTGTGTGTGTGTGTGTGTGTGTGTGTGCATGTGAGTTGGAGTTAAAAATCTTGCTTTACTCCCTCCACACTGACTACAGTCACAGACTACTAGAGGAGGGCTATGAAGGCCTGCAGTACAAGAAAGAGGCTTTGAAAGCTTTGGCACATGCAGTGACGTGCAACTGGCATCTTGAACACAGGTGAACAATGTTGCTACCATTCCAGTGACATGCAGTAATGTCATTCAAACCTCCTTGGTTGGTGGGAGGAAGAAGTTAAAGCTGCACCTCCTCAAATGTACTGTAACCCTTGTCTTACCTACATACACAACTGGTTAGTCTGTGAAACCACTCCTATTTCTTTCTGTAGCCCAAGAAGCTATTGCAGACAATGTGCAGCTGTACAGGAGGAGGATAGAACACCTTAGAAATCAATACCTGCTTCATACAGTACAGGCTTAAATCTTAAAATGTTAAAATAGTACAAGTGTAGTCTGCCACAGTATAAGTTTTGTCCATTATTGGCACCTCTCTGCTAAGTTTCATATTTCAAGGCTAGCAGTATGACTATTTGATGCTATTAGTGTGTGTGTGTGTGTGTGTGTGCGCGCATATATACATGCTTTGGCAGAACTGTAGAATCAGCTCAACATGTTATGGTTTTGCCTTTAGATTGCATGGATGATGGCTGTGGGTGCATTTTCTTGGTTGTCTAGTGTGCATACTTTTCAACTGTCCCTATTTTTGCCTTTTATTTTTGATCTGTTTCTCATAAAATTGTTTACTGGCAAGTCATTGAGGTTATAGGTTCATAGGTAGGTACTAGGCTATCGGCCTGAGGGCCTACGTAAGCCTAGCCAACAAGGTTTCCTGGCTTACACCACCCAAGAAAAGTTAGAAAATAATAGTATTCATTTGAGTTTCAGACTTCATATCCTTCAGAAAATTCATGATAATGAAAAACTTGTTAGTCTGTCAACTTTTTAAGTTTGTAAGAGCAATATTTAAAGTGTCACTATTTCTGGGCCTTTGTCCCCCACATTATTTATGGCTTTGTCCAGATTTCTTGTTCTGTGAGGTTGAGGTATGCTAGTGTGCCATCACTGGTAATCTGGGGAGCTTTGGTGTTGTAATTTTGAGTGCAAAATTATAAATGAAATGTATGTATGAACTACATTTTTTCACTGCATGTGTACATTTCTTTTTACGCACCTTCATTCTCAATATGCTTTGTCTGACTAAAATCTATAGCTGAATCATACAAGTAGTTCAACACATTAAGGCTTTACCTTTTAGACTGAATGTGATGATGGCAGTGGGTTTGATTCCGGGAACATGTTATCCTATCAAAGACAATTCCATTGACTGCAAATCAAGCACAAATGTTTAGTTGAAAGCAATTTCAGCAACTGTGAAGGATTTATTTTTTTACACAGTTGTGTGACCTCAGAGTAAGCATATTTATGATCAAGGGTCGGGGGGGGGGGGTGCAGTTGAGCTAGTGACGTGCAAAAAAAAATATTTTTTTTTACTTTTGCCAAAAGTGACTTGTGACTGATGATACTACCATCGATCTATCTACATGAATCCTAAATTGCCCCTCTTGGTTGTCTAGTGTGCCATCACTGGCAATTCCGGGTAGGTGTTTGTTGCAGCTCTGGACAGAATACTTACTTATGTTTCCCTTACAATATTGTAAGAACTGGATGTTGACATCGTATGTGCACATTTCTGCCACACACCTTCTTTCTCAATATGCTTTGTCTGATGCCATTAGCATATATTTGACTGCAGGCTTCAGTCATATTTTTAAAATGAGCTCCATAAATTAAGGCATTGCCTTTTGGATGACATATTATAATGGTTGTGGGTTCAGTTCTCTACTTGGTTGTCTAGTGTGCCATCAATGGACATGTGGTATGGGTGTTTGTTGTTCTTTCAAGTATAGTACATGTGGGATTATAGTAGAAATGATAGTTAGCTGCGTTTTTTCATTGTATGCAACCTTGCTTTCCCCACACTCTTTCTCACTATTCTTTTTATAGCATACAATTATTTTTTGTTTTTCCATTTTTATTTTACAATTATATGTAGCAGCAGCATCTAAACCAGATGCCAGCCCCCACCAATGCAACACAACCACTACCACCATCAATATCTGCAGCCCAGACTGCCACTGCCAACTCCATACCTGTAAAAACTTCTGCAGTGGACACACTAGCCAACCGTTACAAAGGGGGGGTGCTGCTGCTGCTGCTGCTGCCCACACTAACAGTAAAAGTGGAGATGACTGCTTTGTCACCCATTGGCAGTTACTGAGCTGTGTCCTTGCATCAGACTGGCTCTTCCATGTGAACCATGGCCCAGAGGTGATGGAGCTTTGGGTGGAAAGCAAACTTCCACTGGCTCAAGGCTAGCAGAGACAAGCAGCTGTGCAACCCATCCCATCCTGCATCCTGGTGTTACCATCCCTTTTGTGCCTATGTCCACATCTGTTTGTTGTCCATTCTTCCCCATCACCAGTCTTCCCTCAGTTTGTCTGATGTCTCCTTTTCCATTGTGCTCCCGCTCCATCATTGGGTCAGCACCTTCTCTGTTAGTCTTGCCTGTCTTCTATGCTTGTTTGTATGTTCCTGTAACTTACCCTAACCCTCTTACCTTCCTCCTCCTTCCTCCCCAACATATCTTCTGTACACGCACACACATAAATATATAGATAGACCAACAAAATATTTCACCCACCTGTATCCAGCTCATCCCTTAGGTTTTCACCTTATGTTCTGTACTCTGTATGCTTTCCCATTTTCATCACTTTCCTTTGTTCTCATTTCCACCCTTTGATTTTGTCAAACAATAGACACGAATAGTAAGGCCTTGTTAAGTTTAATTCTGGTGGTTGCCACAAAAGCAATTACAAGCAAACGGAAATCAAAATCCAAACCAACTGTACTTGAACAAGAAGAGGGATCTTTAGAAAAGGGTAGGAGTAAATTATGTAGAAAAAATGGAAATTATGGGAACAAACACATGCAGAAAAATGTTGTGGAGGAGAAATGAGGTTTAGAAGAAGGCAGCAATTTAATAATGTATGTAATGTCCTCTAGATTATAGGATATATAACAACATATGTGATGTATAATGTTTGTAAATGTGAACTTGTTAATATGGTTTGATTACTTTTATACTAATGTTAAGTTTGCCTATATCACAGGTGATAATTCAATAAAGGTGTTAAAATAGATGAGCACACCTGTGTAATGGCCATCTAAGGCTTTCACATGACATTTCCTTCTCCCTACTTCTTTGCACATGTGATTGTGCACAGCTTATTGAATGTATATATGCAATTCACCATTGTTGCTAATCTTTCCCTGTGGCCACACTGCAGGAGTATGTGGTGTTGCTACAGAGGTGGCTGCAGCAGCAGCGAGCAGGATATGTAATAAGCTCCCCATCTCTCTCTCATTTCCCCCCACTCATCATTAATAATGAGCTGTGAGCCTCACTCCATAAACAAATTAAACAGAGGTGGGCTGGCCATGCCTGTGCCTGCAGTGTTTTTGAATCCCAGTCTAAGTGTCCGAATAATTTTTCACCCTTCCAACCTGTTTCTCTTGTGTCCTTTTTAAACTGATGCTGGTTAAGATAGATCCAGGTCTTTGAATAACAGAGTTGTGTCATTTTCATTTTTTCATTATATGTTTAAGTTCATTTTAATAATTTGTATCTGTTTTAGCTGATTTTAAATCATTATTAAGGTGCGATAGCATTGTCGCCTCACAGTAAGACGTTGTCCTGTTCGATTCTCAGCTAGAGCGTCTTCTGTGTGGAGACATGTGTGAATGGGCGTACCTTCGTTGAAGGCTGTGCATCAGAGCCGGCAACTCAGCACGTAAAAATCTACTGCCAATCATTAGCGGACCAGAGCTCCGCTGTGGTGACCCCTAACCAGGAAAAGCCGAAAGACACAACAACAACAACAACATTAAGGTATTTTTAGTAGGGTCTTGCTGACTCTAGGAGAATGCAAATATCAAGACCAGAGAATGTGTGCAGCATTCTGAGGAAATATTTCAAAGAAACATGTTTGATATAGATGAGTCAGCAAATGATGGATGTAGAATTACTACTGTCCAGTCAGGAAGGTTGTGGGATGATTTACACAAAATAATGGTGGTGCAGAGTGAGTCAGAAAATGAAGGAAATGTTTCCTGGGGGCAGAGAAAGTAAAAGAAGGCAAGAGTGGAGTAGCAGAAAGGAAGGCAGAAGAAAATGAAAAAAAAACCCAGAAATACCTGGTAAGCATTCAAAGTAAAGACAAAGAAATGGGCAGGTATGAAGTGTGGGACAATTTAATAGCTCACTTGGGTGTAAAAGCACATGAGGTAAGAGCATTTATTCTAATTAACAAAGAGATATTTTGTGACATTATATCTGATACTGTTTTTCAACGGAATATTTCTTGGAGAATATGAAAAAAAAAAAGACTGTAGCCCATGGAATCTTTGCATGATAAAAACATTTAACAGGGAAACAAAAATAATATTCATGTACAATTTCAAACAGAGGTAGAAAGAGAAAATTTGAACAGACGTTTGAAAGCTTTATGTAAAAAAGTACTGGACATTGTAAAAGCTTATGACAAAAGAGGTTTATGGACTGGTGGCTGGGATTGTAATATTTTGTTAAAATAGAAAGAGAAAAAATGATGCATATACCGAGCATGCTAAATGTGGATGGAAACAGGAGTGTTTTAAAATACTGGGGACAACCCAAAACATGTTTTTTTTTTTTTTTTTTTTTGCCAAAAGATGGTCATTTGATAAGTAACTATGACAAAAGAAAATGTTATAATTGTGAGGAAATGGGACACGATGCAAAAATGCGTACTGAAATGTTATAAATGTAACAGAATTGGACATTTGTGGATGAATTGCAAAAATGAAAATAACAGTAAGGAAAAAGAAAGAAAGAGAAGAAAATGAACAAAGAGAAGGCATTTTAGTAGTAGAAACAGAAGAAAGATGAGAAAAAACAATAAGCAGTATATAGAAGATGGTTCTGAAATAAGTGATGAAGAAGATATAAACTGGGAAGTAGTGAAAGGAAAACCGAATTCTATTGGTAAAAGAGTAAATACAGAAAAAGTAAATTTAAAGGGATAAGTACAAAAGATAAAACGAAAGGAAATGGATAAAAATAATACTTCCAGTTAAAGCTTGGGACTAATGGTTAAAGTGTTTAACTCACAAACAGGAGGTGTGGTATTTGATTCTCACCTTTGGGAAGGAAATTGGTTAGGCTTAAAATGGTCTGTTAAGAAAACCAGTCTAGTAATTAACTATGAACTTAGGAAACCATGAATCTGAGGAGAAGGGAGCGTGTTTTCTGTAAATGTGAATAGTATTAAGAATATAGTAAGAAAAATATGAATTTTGGAGTGGTGTAATACATGTGATGTAGATGTAATTATATTAGAATATGCAAGATTTTTAACAAATGAAGAAAGATTACAAATAGAGAAACTATGGGGAGGAAAGATAATCTGGAATTTGAGAAATGAGAGATGTTCTCGAATAGCCATATTCTGTAGAAATACAGTAAAGACATTACATGTGACTTTAGCAAAATGGGAAGATTAACTATTGAAGATTTAAAATATAAAGAACAGTTGTACAGAATTATAACATTATGTGCTTATACTAACTGTAAAGAAAGGGAAACCTTATTTCATTAGATTTTAGACTGTTGTGATAAATATGAATATTATAATAACAGGAAACTAACTGTGATTTAGGAGACAAACGTAAAAAGAAAGGAAATGCTATAAGAAAAATGTTAGAAGTTATAAGATATGGTAAGTTAAAATTTTGGGACAAAAATTCATGGAGTTACAAAAGGGGGATATACAGAACTGAAATAGATTATTTCAGTATCAGAAGGTTTAGTTGTAGAAGAAGGGGAGGCAGTTGAAACAGGATTTTCTGATCATCTTGCAATATGGTTAGAGATAAAAGAAAACAAGGAATATATAAAAACAGGCAAAACAATAAAAAGGATAAATGAAGAAGGAAAGACATTAATAATACAGTTATGGAGTTCTCATATTACCATGAGAACATTTTATAAAAATTTGTCAGAATGGTGGATGATATTTAAGGAAAAATATAAAAAATTGTTTTACAGTGGCAATATGATGTGAGAAAAGAAGAAAAAGAACAAATACATTGAAAGATTTAGAACATGATAGAAAGTACTTTGGCAAAGAAAAAAATATATGAAAGGAATCAAGAAAAAATACAAGAATTGTTATATAAACAAAAATATTTTTTTACAAGGAAAAAGAGAAGTATCAAGTTACTTAAAGGAGAACTGCACCAAGAAACTGAAAAAAACTGAAAAAAATGTTTTTCAGCAAATCTTGAACTTTCCTGCATTGATAATGGTATCAAAGAAAATGGTTACTCTTTTCTAATTTGTGATACCGCAAAATGCTCTGAAGGCGGCTGCCATGGCTAGCATTGTTTTGTTTTACAGTCAATGCTTTCACCTTCCTAATGACATGCTAGAGGGACTGAAAGACATCCTTATGATAAGAGAATCATTTACTGTAGCTTTCTCTCTCATCAGTTGACAATATTGCTGTGACGGCTTACTTTTTATTGTCGGCATCAATCCGTATTTTTAATTACTTTGCTTCCTTTGATTTTCATTCGTGGCCATCTCTGTTCCAGAATTCTAGGTTCTAGATTAAACCCAGTAAAAAGAAGAGTTTTGTATGCAAATAAAGAGGAAGGACGTTTAGGGTTAATTAAGCAAGTGGCATATGCTGTTTCATTAAATTTGTACGAAGTGTTAAAGGGATAAATGAAAAAGATGAGAGATTAGTAGTAAAATTGTATAAATATAAGTATGATAAATTTTGGGGTATGGTAAAAAAGAGCAAAAGAAAAACGTGTATAAATGAAGAAGCAAAATGTTACCAAGAAAAATATTTTTTGTGGAAAATAAAAATTAATGATCTGTAAAGGATAGAAAAGTATGGAATAAGAATGTAATAAGAGCACATTACTATGTAAAACCACGTGAAAATGTAACAGATGAAAAAAATTAAAGCTATAAAAATAAGCAAATGGTGTAATCTGAAAGTAGAATATCAGGATTTCTTGTGGAAACTGGCAATAGATAACTTGCCAGCAAAAGGAAATATGCCATATAAAAAGAAAAGTGATAGAATATGTTTACATTGTCAAGAAGGAGAAACAACTATGGAATATGTGCTTTTGAAATGTAAAAGTATAAAAAGTTATGAGGAAAACTATGTAAAGAACACTTTTTGAAGATATAAAAGACGTGGATAAAATAAACATGGATATGATTAAATATGGTTATTATAAGAAAAGAAGTAAAGAATATGCTAAAATAACAGATAATTTTTAAAAGTTATATGGAATGAAAGAATAAATGAAATTATGTTTAATGGTAAATGGATGGTAGCAACAATATTAAGTAAAATCAGATGGTGGTCATGGAAAAAGGACTGGGAGTCTAATAGGGATGAAAATTTAGTTTGATTGTAAAGGAAATTATGAATATGTGTAAATAGGTTTGTATATTGATATATTTGCACATTTGTAAATATGTTGTAAATAAGACTTTTTGTATATAAATAAAGGATCACTACTCTTTTTGATAGATTTCATCGGATCTTTTACATCCACCTGAGCTATTACCAACTCAAGCAGATCGGACCTTGTTTTAACATCTGATCCCAAGGATGACACACACTGTAGTGCAGCAACCCCTTTTATGTTGCACTAAAGTGTCAGTAATCAATATATCTGGTGTGGGAATAGTAGCCACACCCTTTTTGGTATAAAGGAGAGCATGCCACCTGTTGCTCCAATGATACTGTCTTTTTTGGCTTTATGAAAGGAAGATCCTATCCAATAAAGCTGGTAAACTACTTCAGGAAGATTACAGAGGTTGTAGATAGTGGCCATGTGGTCCATATGGTGTATCTTGACCTGACAAAACCCTTTGACACCATTCCCCATACTAGCAACATACAGAAGCTAAACACATCAAAAAATCAATCCATATGTGGTAAGCTGGATAGCAAATTGGCTGAAAGACAGAACCAACACAGTGCAAGTTGTAGATGCATCATCAGGAAGCATTAAGTTATGAAAGTGACCAGCAGGGTCCCTCAAGCCTTGGTGCTGGGACCACTCCCTTTTCTGCATTTTTTTCTCATTTCTCCAAGTAGAGAACCAAAACTTCTGGCTATCAAAGTTTCCAGACTGTAAACTAGGGGTAGGTTTTAAGTCACCCTCTGACACCAATATCCACCAGAATGAATTCTTCCTGATAAACTCTTGTGTACAAAAAGGGGCTCAGACTTAATGCTAAAAGCTGTAGTATCCACATTTGGTAGACAACACCTTCCCTCATCCTACTATATAAACAACATACCACTAAAAATGGAAATGTAGTCAGGGACATAAGAACTTGAGTTGATAACTCCATCTCTTCTGACAACAGTTAACAAAAATCCCTTTTTTAGCACATCCAATCACCAAAGTATCATCATCAATGCCTAAATAGGTAATCACTCCCTTTTACTCAGTATTGATCAAACCAATTACTGAGTACAATCTCCCTTCAGGGACCATCTCACTAAACATTTCAAACAATTAGAATGACCCCAAAGCTTCTTAGCCAAAAATATCACAGGCCTAAAGGTTCTGCCTGAGCTACCAATAGATACCAAAAGCTCTATGCCTTTATTTACTTTCTTATGGACTTTTGAAGGGAAATCATTGTCTTGTGTTGTCCTGGATCATCTGTATCTCTAACAAGTCCAATAAGTCCACCAAAAATAGAACCAGGGAACTAAATCATCACCAGCAGATAAAAAAAACTGTGGAGGGACAGGTTTATAACGCAGAACTTCCCAAACTTCTGGAATAAACATCCTCTACATGTTAAACAGAGAGACTCACTACCTTTCTTTAAATATAACCTAGATGACTGGATGGCTATCCACAAATTTACTCCAGGATGGACTTTTATAGTCCTCCTGTATGGAAGAGGTGTGGCCTGAGGGAGGTTTCTGGCAAGGCATAAATGATTATAAGACTCAGTGGCCTTGGAATCATTATGAATCTATGAATGGGCTCACAGTATCAAAAATGAGTTAATGAAATGTGCTATACCACTTAGTTTAATGATTTTTTTTAAAAATTATTTATGGGAATGGCAGTGATCAGTTTTTGTTGTCGTTAATAAATTTGTGTCCTGTTTTTCTCAATGACCAAACAAAAACTATGATGTTTAATTTATTCACTGACTTTCTGTTGGATGTTGATTAATTAATGTAACAAACTTGAAAGAACACCACAGCCAGTAGTAAAAATCTTTTTTTTCTCCTTTCCGTCAATGTGGAATGAAACTGGAGCTAGTTATATTAACTATAAGGCACAGTAACATGCATACTTCCTTACATGGAAGTGCGAGGATAGCCTTAGAAAACAATATGTTGTTTTGTACTGTTGGTTGCATGTAAATTTGACCTTATTACACTCAGATGATCAGCTTAGACTGCTTTACCTTTTGTTTGTCACACAAGGAAATGCTAAGTATACAATGATGATGGGGGGACTGGAACAGAAGCCATTACTGATCCAGGAGGCATATTTTAATTATGTTGCATCCTAGATATTGTATTAGAGCTTAGTTTCTAACATTTTTAAGACCAAGTAGAAAAGTCTTGAGACCCATTAATCCTCCCCCTTTTATTATATGATTTTAACATCAGGTTCTTGAATCCATTTATGTATTGTGGTACAACCGTAGATTAAAAATGGTCTTTAGTTGTACAACTGACTGTAAGAACTGTAACTATTTCATGTCAAGATGTTTGGAAATTTTTAGATTTCATTGTATATTTCCATTTAGGATTGCAATTTTGCTTTATATAGGCTCATTTTTAGGCTGAATTTTATGTCAAATGTTAAGTCTGGTTTTGTGTTTTTGTTTTGTAAAGTATTAAAGAGGTTGTACAGAATGACATGTCATTTGCCTTTCCATTTAGGACTGGAATGCTACAAGATAATACATATATGTGTAAGGTAGTTATCATAATAGTAAATTTTCAAGGACAAGCCACTCCAACAATAAATAATATTTAGGTTACTCAGCTTATATGCTTCCCCCCAGTCACAAATTTCAGTAGATGGCCCCATTTCCCTATGAATGCCTAGTTTTGTCACGTGCTAACATTCCCTGTGAAACAGGCTAAACAAGTCAGCATGGCCAGGGGCTTTCTGTTCTTTGAACCTTTTTTGTCCCTCACAGGGAATTACGATTATAAGAAATCACTGTCCTTGATACAAAAATATTAACATAAAGAATTGTAACTGTAGTAAAAGTGAAACAGCAGTTAACAGCTGATACAGCCTTTGGCTTGACATTTGGCTTAATCCTGAGATCCAGACATTCATTACAGAAAACTAAAGAAACTTACAACTCTGAAATCCCTCTACTGGGTGTAAGAACAACTAGAAAAAAAGTGTTGCGTTGTATCTGGTGTTTTAAATAGAGGTATAGTCAACTTTTCAAAGTTTAAATTACACAAAGGAAAATAGTTTTTCTGGTGGTATTGTGAAGAACACTTTTGTAAAGACTTTACAGATGGTTGTGATAAAATGTAGCACAGTTTCTGTTGATAATTCTAGCATCACCATGTAGACCATGCAGATAACATTCCACTTAACCGACAGTCATCAGAAATTTGGGAACCTGTGTTAATAAAAAAAACTTTCTTTTGACCTCCACATCTTTGTCATAGTTAGAAAATCCTTCTGTCTTGCACAACTTATCTTTTTTGGTTCTCCAAAAGTCCAAAGAAGTTGTAGTCTCACTTTATTTCCTCACTTATTAAGTTCATTACTAACCCTAACCCCCTGCTGCATTCACCTTGCTATGCACCTAAACTAACTTGATAGACTTTAGTACTTCCTTATCAAAAAGATCTTAGGGCTTGGTGCTCTATTTGTACTTCCTTATCAAAAAGATCTTAGGTCTTGGTACTCTATTTGCTCTGATAGACCTAAACCTCTGTCCCTCAGGAAACCTACTTTTTTGTTGACATTGAGTTGAGTGATATTCAGAACATTGTTATACTCAGAAAAAAAATAAAAAGGTGAGTGTTGCATTCTTTGCTCACTTTCTCCTTATTTTCAGAGGTAGTATGTATGTGTGTGTTTTTGTGTGTATTTATATATATGGGAGTTGCCCCCTAAAAAAAAAGTGTTCTGGAGTGTTTTGTGACCTTGGGAGTGCTGCTACTTTGACTTGTTTTAGGGACAAATAATCATGTGCCAATTAAGTAAAATGTGATGTTTCATAATAAAACCCTACCCTATTATGTGTCATACACTCTGCTATGTGGGCAATCTCTGCTTAGCCTTCCATGCTATGAATGACCCAGCACCTCAAATTATTTCATCTAAATAAAATCAGTGGTAAAACAAACATGTGATCTAGAGACCTAAATCTATATTATCATATAAACACCACTAGACGGATTGATGGGTACCTAACTTCACGTCCCCATTTCTGGAATAGGCTGCCCTTGTATATCAAGTGGAATATTTCCCCAAACAACCTTGAAAACCAGTCTGGATGACTAGATGGGTGACTGCAAATTTTCACCCAGGATATGTGGGGAAAGCCTACTGAATGGGGGGCACTGTTAATATTTATTGAATATTAGGTGATGTAGCAGAGCTTCTTGGTGGTCTCCTTAGGCATAAGCTTAGTTAAAACCTACCACCCTAAATATGTAGAAAAGATGGAAGACAAAAATATTGTGGAGATATGAACTTAGATTTATTTAATAAGTCAATTAAACAGTCTAATTAATAAACTTGGTATGGGACAATATAAAGTGTCCAAACCTGGTTACATAGTGAAAAAAAAGACATACCTCCTCTGAATTTAAAAACATCAAATGCATAGTACTGAAAAGGATTTTAGGAGGCTAATTTGTCCTGCTGCTCAAGCCCACTTGAAACCTCTAAAAGAGTACTACAGTAATCCTATGTTGATAGCTGCTTGTCTTCCCTCAATAGGTTCATAGGTAAGTACTAGGCTAGCTGCCCTCACAGGCCATTTTAAGCCTAGCCAGTTCTCCTTTTTGTGCTCAAATTAGCCTATTCCATTTAATTAGAGATTGGCTTTACCCATCCCATGGTTGATAATTATATATTACCCCTAATGAAAATAACTTGGACTGCACCATGGATAGTTTGAAGGAACCTAGGCAAGGGATAAAGCTTTTAGGAGTTGCCTCTGTCCATTAGTAGTACAGAGGGCAGTCCAAGGGTAAATTTTGTTTCCAATCCATAGATCCAAGCCATGCTTTAATATGGACAGGGATGAACTTTGTTTTATGTGGATGGGGAATCTGTTCTAGAGCAACAGTATTCTCTGCAAGACATACTTTTCTATCCAAACCATTTTACTGATGTTACAAACGAGATTTAGATCCCTAGGTAGAGTATTTCTGATGCCATTTGACTTGCCGATATGCAGTAAATCCATCAGTAATAGGTAGGAGGATGCTTGTATACCAGACACAGGTCACCTCTTACCAGTGTGTAGGATACAGAAAATAGTGACAGGGCTTTGAGTCAGTCTATGTAGGACATGTTGTTTAGGTCTTGTATCCTTTTAATAAGGTTTTTCTGTGAGCATTATTTGTTGCATGTGTCTGGACAGATAGATACTGAAGGGGACATTATATTCAATGATTGGTCTAATGAGGGCTAAATAGTGTGGGTCAATGACAGCCCTAGATCTGGACACAATCCCTTTGTTATTAAGCTGTGCAATACAGAAGGACTTTCCTACAACAATGGGCACGTTGTTCATAAGTTAGGTCACTGTCCACATAAGTTCCCAAATCCTGAACAATTGGGTCAACTCATAGGGGGCATATTGTCAATGTGGTAGTTCCCCATGGTAGTGGACTTCCCAAAGGATACAATTATTTATTTTTTGGTATGAAGCTTCAGTCCAGGATTTTGGCACCCATTATTTATTTAGAGCAAACCTTCCAGCAGGATGGCTAAGTCATCTGGGGATTTAGATCAATAAAGCATGGATGCCATTTAAGAATTGAAATCCAGACCCTTTATTAATGAAGATGGATAGATTTTCTTTTATTTTATCTCTTGGCTTCTTTTAAGTTATTTAATGCTGGAGTGGAAAAGGAACTGCTATTAGAAACCAAAACTGCATCTTTGATGCTGATACATTGAGTTTTGAGACTAAAACCCTGGCCATGATGGATGGCTGCTTAGGTTCATGAGTAGAAAGAATCAGAATCTTCTTGGCCAAGACAAAGCTATTAAAAGTAGGCTAGCATTGTCTCATTTTGGCTTATGAGTACCTTCTAAACCATAGGAAATTGAATGGAGGCATACATTTACATTTCAGCCCCATCTGAATGACAAAAGATCTATCTTATAGGCAAACAGCACACAATTTAGACCTTATTGTTAAGATTGTATTGTCAGGCTCTGGATTGCATTCCATAAGTGGAAATTCCTTAAGATTTCAAGAGCAGGCTAAGTTATTTCTTACACTTATTTCCCTGAATTGCACTTCTGAAACACTTATACTTGTGCTATACAGTTGCTCTACTATATTTTTGCACTGTTATAAAGCTTTTTTTATTGTTTCACTGCATTTATGTACTGTTTTAATATTACTTAACTGCAAACTGCTTTTTCATACTGAGAGTTGTATTTTTCTGTTTGTGATTGCTCTATCCGAACCCTCATGTGCATTTTTGTCTGTTAAAAGCATTCTCTAGTCTGCTCCTTGATCTGTTTAAAACTTTCATTTAGTGGCTGCAGCTCGGAACTGTAATTTTTTCCCACCCTAGTGTTGTGTGTTTTTATAGTTGGTGGCTTTGCAGTTGCCCGCCCATACTGTATATTTGATCTGTGACACTCCTCCCAGTCTAGTGTCATTAGTTCACTCAATCTAATAGAGAACATTTGTGAAGGCCAACCCACTCAGATTCTTAACTTTGAATTAACGTCTGTTCCAGCTTTCTCCATTTCCACTTTATTGGGAAAAAAAAATTCTAAGCTTGCTTCCCCCCCTTTCCTGTGGCAGGTCAGATATGGATTTGCTGTGTACAGGACTGTTTGTGAGCTCCTAAGCCCCCCCCCACTTAACTGGGGTTAGACTATTCCTGGCGCCATAAAGTCTGTTTTTCAAAATTTCCCTTGCAACTAGCCAGCTTTTTAGTTTTAGCACTCATCTGTTTCTTTGATCTCAGCACTTGTTCAAAATTCATCGTAAGCACTAAATAAGTTACAAATTACTACAGCACTCAACTTTCCTCACTTGTCTAGAGGAAAACAATTTTTAGTACTTAATAAATAAGCACCTATTCAGGCATGTCTAAAGGTCAGCTCCTCGTGTTTTCTCCTGTCTACCTGATGAATCTGGGCATCTTGAGACAATGCAGCAATTGCCTCATGTACACAGTCAACCCTCTCCTCCTACCACCCAACACTACGACCTGTGAGAGATGCACTTATATAGCCAAACTGGAAGCAAAGCTCTCTTTACCAAAGACAGGCCTAGACAGTCAAGAGGAGAAGGTAAACACTTGTACTGCACCACACTCATCACATAGTCCCTCAAAACCTACACCACCAAAACACACACACAGAACCACAAAACACACAGCTACTTTTGCGGAGGCTCTCTGTACTAATCTGCCCAAACAAAAGAGACCTCCAAAGCATTAATGCAAGCAACCTCCACCCCCCCAACACAGCGCAAATGACACATAGTCCACATACTCAGTGTGCCACTCAACTACAACCCATAAGGAATAATGTACCCAACACTCTAGTCATTGGTGACTCTATAGTCAGGCACACTGATGTTCCACTCACCAGGATAAACAAAGAAAAAGTTACTGTCAGGTGCCAGGATCCGCCACATAATGTACGCACTCAGGTCACTCCACAAGTACAAATATGACTCTGTCATTGCCCATGTTGGTGTGAATGACCTGAGCCGTACCTCCCTGGACTACATGAAAAGAGACATGGAGGAGCTCTCTGATCTTGTAGCCCAGGACGGTATGACCCTAGCCCTGAGTAGCATCCTGCCATCACCCAGAATGACACCACAGTACAAGGACAAAATGATTGACTTTAACAATTGGCTAAGCTTCTGGTGTCATTCTAAGGGAATCCAGTATCTGTCTGCCTGGGATGACATGATCGACAGACCACGCTGCTTTGCCAGAAATGGCCTGCACCTGTCACCCTTGGGATTCCGGATACTGGCAAAGGCTCTTGCCACCCCTATATTGCCTTTTTTAGGCAAGGTTCAAATGACAAATTCGCCACTGTAACAGGTATAAGCAAGCATAATCTGAGGGTATTGCTACTCAATGCTAGAAGTCTAAACCTCAAAATGCACTCACTCGAGGCACTCCTTAAAATGGAGAACATTGACATCTGTGCAGTGATAGAGACCTGGTTCAAAGCTCCAGAGAGCACCCCTGCATTACCAGGCTATAATTCATACCACACCTTTCGGCCACCAAACCTGGACTGAAACACTAAAGGTGGAGACGTGTCCATTTTCATTAAGGATATCCACACCTCCAAGCTAGTTGCTCAGCATAATGCATCCGAGATTATCCAAGTTCAACTAACTCTGGGCAAAACCGCAAACCAGATTGTAGCTTGCTACAGACCCCCACCATGCCCCGGGATTCCCACTCCTCTTTTCTTGATACACTGGATAATATTAAAGTACAACCCAACACTCTAATAATGGGTGATTTCAACTACCCTACCATTAACTGGGTAAACTACTCATGTACCAACTCTTTTGCTCAACATTTTCTGGAAATTATCAGTTCCAATGCTTTGGATCAACTTATCCACACCCCTACCAGAGGCAGCAGTATCCTAGACCTGGTCATCACCAACATGGGTGACTGGTGTTCCACACCAGAGGTCAGCTCCTCGTTGGTCAGATCCGACCACAAGCTAATCACCCTAGATATCCACATCCCGCTCCTACCCCCCTTTAGGAAAACAACCGTAAAAAATTTCTCCAAAGCCAACTTCACGCTTCTTAAGACAGAAGTGGCAAACTTCATGACACCCATGCAGATGGACAATAGAGGTACAACTGCTGAATCCTACACAAATGCACTTTATAAGCACTTACACGAGTGCATGGATCGTGCTATCCCTAACAGAACCAAGATGCTATCCTTCAAAAAAAGGGAAGCCAATCTGGTGGTCTTCTGCCATAAACAGACTCTACAACAGAAGAAAGAAACTGTTGCAAAAAAAAGAGTAAAATCCCACGATTGGAGGAACTCCCTGGTCAGCCTCAGTAAGAAGCTGAGATCCCTCATAAAATCCTCCAAAGCTAGTTATGAAAACAAAATTGCCACGGATTCTAAAGACAACCAGAAAGCATTCTATAGCTATGTTAAAAATCTCAATGGCAACACTCAGATCTGCTCTGAGTTACAGCACAATGACACTAAATATACAGAACCAACTGATATTGCCAACATCCTGGCAGATAGGTTCAGTGCTAACTTTACCCCCCTCTCACCCCCTAAAGGGCCCATCTTTATACCAGAAGAATGCAAAGTTCCTGTAATCGTGGCTGCACAGGTAAAAACTTCACTCTCCAAAGCCAAGAACACAGCATCCATGGGACCTGACAACATCCCAGGCTGCCTTCTACATGAACTACAGAATGAACTGGCACCTCACCTAAGTACCATGTTCAATCATAGCCTCACCTCAGGCTTTGTGCACATTGAATGGCGCACCGCAACAGTTATCCCACTCCACTAAGGGGGGCCACAACAGACCCTGGGAACTACCGCCTCATTAGCCTGACAAGCTTCATCTGCAAGGCCATGGAACGTATCATTATGGAACTCATAAACAAAGACATTGGAGATCTCCAAACCCTGGACCCTACAGTTTGGGTTTGTAAAAGGCAGATCATGTCTCCTAAACCTGACAGACTTCTTTGAAGTAGCCACCAAGGCCATGGATGAGGGTAAGGTGGTTCACACAGCCTATCTAGATCTCGCCAAGGCATTCAACACCATCCCCCACTCTGGAATTATAGATAAACTCACTAAACTAGGTATAAATCCCTATGTCACAAGATGGGTTGCCAACTGGCTTACTGAAAGAACCCACACTGTTAAAGTAGCAGACTCCAAATCAGACTTCAGACCAGTGACAAGTGGAGTAGCACAGGTTTCAGTCCTGGGTTCTCTCCTGTTTGGTATCTACTTCTCTGAAGTACAGGCTAACACAGAAGGTCTTTGGCTAACTAAATTTACAGATGACTGCAAACTAGGAGCCATAATTGAAACTCCTAATGATGTGGACATCCTACAAGGGCCTCACTGAGACAGATGCCTGGTGTCAAAGACATGGTCTTAAGCTCAATGCCAAAAAGTGCATTGTCATCCCCTTTGGAAAAATTCTGTACCCATGAACTACCACATAGGCGGTAGTCTACTTAACACTGAAAGTGTGATAAGAGATCTTGGGACACAGGTGGACAGTAGTCTCTCCTTTGATAATCCCATCGCCAAAGTGGTCAGGAAATCCTTCTACGTGGCACACCTCATCACAAAAGCTTTCTCATCCAGAAAAAAAGAGGTCATTGTTCCCCTCTACTCATCACTCATTAGACCCATTATAGAGTACAATGCCCCTTTTCGTATGTACCCCACAAGACGTCTACAACAACTGGAAAGGCTGCAAAAATATCTCACAAAGAGGATTACTGGCCTCAAACAGATGCCTTACGCAGACCGTCTCAAAAAACCCCAGCTTTACTCCGTCGCATATCGCCTACTCAGAGGCGATCTCTGCCTAACATATAAAGCTATGTCAAACCCAGAGCTGCTGGATATGCTCCACTTAAAGAAATCCCAATCCCTCTGAGCTACACGCTCTAGGGACCGAAACCTTGTCACCACAATAAACAGAGCATGCTGGAGGGATAGATTCCTGTCCCAGAGACTTCCCATACTCTGGAACAGACTACCTATGTCAAACAGAGCTCCTCATTAGCACTCTTCAAGAAAAATCTTGATGATTGGATGGGTAATAGGAAATTCACCCCGAGGATCACTTCTGTGGTTCTGCTTGACAGGGGCACAGGAAAATAATTTTCTTGGGTAGCAAAGCCAGGGTACATTTTTGGCTAGACTTGTATAGGCCCTGGGGCCAATAGCCTAGTACCTACCTATGAACCTATATGTAACAAATACTTCCACTTCTGGGAGGCAAGATCCTTCCATTTACACAATGTCCCTATACAGAAGTGCGGATCCAGTCTCCTTTCATGAGCTAATGCTGTTTTATTGCTAAGGGAATCTTCCAAATGACTGTCTAAAGCTGGATGGTGAAGTGATGAAAACCCCAGGTTGTGTTGTCCTGCCTTAGTCGATAGTCAAATGATCTCTTTGTACACTTCTGATAGTGTTCCTTCTTGTTTGCTTATGTACCACATTACTGAAGCATGGACTGCTGTGATCAGATGATGTCCTAGCTGAAAGCTGCCTGAAATGTTGTCAGTGCCTGTTAACTGATCTCCTTCATTTTGATGTAAAGGCATCTCTTCTGTTCAGATAATTTGTCCAGCACCAACAGGTTGTTAAAGAGGATGATCCAAAGATTTTTTTTTACACATTGGAGTTCTGATAGGGACATAGAGCCCAATGGATTTGTCATACAGGTCCACCACAGACATTCCTTTCTGGTTTATTAAAAGAATTCTTCATTGTATAGGCTACCTGTCAATGCTTACATAAAAAAGCCCTCATGTATTTTGCATTTGTATTATGGGGCTTCAGTGTTTCTCCAGAACACATGGGTCTGTAGGGTGAGAAGATACATGGCATCTGTTAGATTAATCACCATTTTGTTACCATGCTGTAAGTAAGCATTTACCCCATGACCTTTGCTTTACTGTGCAAGTGTCACCATTCTGTTTTACTGTCTTGTAATTCTAGTTTACTATTTATGTAACAGAGATTCAACTGAAAAGGGCCTCAGTGGTTTAGTTTACTTACCTGGAGAAAGAAGCTTTAACTCACTTTTTTCATCTTTTGATGCCTTTCTCACTGGAACTCTGCATCTGCGAACTCATCTCCTTATGTATATTTACAGGTTAAAGTTCCATTTCCTACATTTTCTCTGCTTATGTCTGAGTACCGAATCAAGTCCAAATGCTACATGAAGTCATTACATGGGAAGAGCAATCAGTTTCCCACATGCGAGTTTCATGAGACAAAATTTATATGAACATTTATAATTAGGCAAGTTCAGATGAGACCAAAGGCAGTTAAGACTGAACATATGAGTTATAAAATAGCTCTTCTAGTTAGGTTGACTGCAGCTGTATCAGATCTAATTTTAAGTTTTTTCACCCAATGACACAACATTTTAATTTCTATGGGTTAAGTAATGAAAATGACTATTAAATATTCTTTAACTGCTTTTGTTTAGAGTCTGGTAGTCTAGATTTGACCCTTGCTCTAACTTGAAGGAAATTCAGACCATCCAGATAAAGAATGGAACAATGAGCATGGAATAAACTAAATCAACTAGTGCAGTCCAAACAGCTGGCCCATGGAAGCTGCAATTGATTACATTAAAGCTGCAGAAAACAAAGTACAAATGTATCTGTTTTACAGGGGTATGTGATCTTGTTCTGCCATTAGCAAACAGAAATTTGCAAGTAGTGAAAGGCACAAGGACTGGCAGGATGTAGGGTTGGTTCTAACAAACCAGCAAGAGCAGTCCTCATTAGTGTGTGGGTGGAAATATGCATATGGAAGTGGGAGGCACAGATGTTCCTCGTGGTAACATGAGTGCCCACATCAGTCATCCATTGGTGGCATTAGGGTCATTACAAATCTCTTCAAAGCCAGCATCGATACCTACAGGCAAGGGCAATGCAAAACACCTCAATGGCTGTCTGTATGATGGCCCTCTGACTGACTGTCACCTCTGTACTGGAGACACCCCAGTGGAGGGGAACTTAATGAACTCAAGACAAATTAGAGGAAGTTTGATGCTCAGTAAGCATAGATGTAAACACACAGAAAAAAATACATAAATTGTGTAAGGCCATCATCCTGTCTGCGGGTGCTAACTCAGAACATACACTCATCTTTCTAGGAAATAAACTGTATGTGGGGATAGTGCACTGAAATAACAAAATGTTTCATTTATGAAGTCTCTGCGTTAAAACTTAAATGTTGTTATTTGTCCTTCGGCTTTTCCCGGTTAGGGGTCACCACAGTGGAACTCCAGTCCGCTAATGATTGGCAGTAGATTTCCACGAACACCGAGGTGCCAGCTTGATGCCCAACCTTCAACGAAGGCACACCCACTTACACGTCTTTCGAATGCCACCCAACCACGGGGAGGGCATGCAGACTCCACACAGAAGGCACTCCCCACAGTCCAGCCGAGAATCGAATGGGAGAACCTCTTGCTGTGAGGTAACAATGCTACCGCTGCACCACCACGTTCACAAGTTAATTTCACAGGAAAAAATAGAATACAGCATTACTAATGGAGTATATGAAAACAGCAATAACTTCATTGTGTTTGTCTTCAGTACAGCAACCCAGGCCTTCCTCTGCCAGAGCTTCCATACTTAAATCAACAGTATTTTTCCTTTTTAAAGACTTCCAAGATGGTTGCATATTAAATAACAGCTTAATTTTAGCTTGTGTGAAAACAGAAACTTAGCAGAGACAGCCAGTGGATTTATATTTCTGGGTAAATTTCAGTAACTGGCTAGTAAGTGCACTGCCTGGATGCCAGGAAAACAGAAATACAGAGGACTTAAAAGAAACCCAACTACAAAAGGTGAGGAAAAAACACTGAATGGGAAAAGCATTGCAGCTGTTCAGCAAAAAACAGTACAAGCTCCAGACAGAACTTCCAGTAACCTAGACACAGACCTGATTAAAATAAATGATACATTGATGAATGTATCAACTCAAGCAACAAAAGGCTGGAAAAAACATAAGAAGCTTTAAACAGATATTTAGATGAGGTGATAAAACTGCAAACATCAGAGGTAGAAATGAAAAGGCTGGCTGAATATGAAACTGCTCAAGAAGAGATGTTTCAAATAATAATAGAATTAGAGGACAGAGCACGTAGGGAAAACCTAAGATTTTCTGCTGTACCAGAGAAGCTGGAAGGAGCAGACTGTATTATTTATTTATTTGACATTTGTTTACTGGGATAGTCCAACTAGGTCAGAAAGAATGCATTTTCAGTGGAGTCCCAGGGAAAACTCCACTTACAGATTGATCTATACAGTCTTGATTAAATACAGAATAAATACAATCTTTGTAATACAAGTTTTCTAGAACATGCACATTATTTTTTTTACTGAAAAACATAATATTAATTTTATGAAAGCACAAATAAGCAACTAGACTGGTATTTCACACCAGGAGTTAATTGAAAGGGCACATTGTGTGTATGCTCCAAACCTGGCTATCAGAAAGCAACCTAGACCTTTAATAGTAAAGACACAATACTACCAGCAGAAGGTGTTAATTCTGACAAAACTGTGGCAGAAAGACAAAGTGCTAAAATTAAGACACAGTAGGGTGTTTTTGGAGAATTATTATTTATTGAAGAGAAGAGGATTAAATTTATTCCACTATTCAGGGAATGTTGAGAATCAGGCATGAGATTCAAACTGCTATACCCAGCTATCTTCAAAATATTTTTCCCTGGAGGGACAAAATCATTTTTTGTTGAAGTACATGTTAAGGAGGAAATACAAGTGTTTGTCCAAATAAAGGTGAGCTGTGAAACAGAAGAAGATTGTGCTTCTTGTTCGTCTGGTAATAAAGACCACAAAGAGACTGTCCCATTGAAACCTTTTCCAATGTTTCAACAGAAAATGCTTAAGGGAAAGAATAAAGAACAACAGTCAACTATAAGAATAGAGAGTATGTTGGAAATGAAGCAGAGACTGGATTTGGGAGATGGAGATGAATAGGAATAAAACCAGTAACTTGGAAAATAATGACAAATGTAGTATTACAAAGCAATAATTATATTTATGAAACATGACAGAACAAGAAAATCTGGAAATATTGGACTGTTTTGGACTTTATTAAATGTGTAGGGACTCTAAAGCATAGGCCTTATTTCATGTCATTAATGTTCAAATAAATACTTAGGAGAGGGGAAGAGGAAGGAGAAAGTAAACTAAATAAAACAAAAAATTGTTTCCTAATGGTACTTTTTTTATAGTGTATGATTTTCTTTGCATGCTTTAAAGCAAAGTTTTCACAGTTATTAAGTGTAATAGGGATACTAATGTAAACAGGTGCTCTTGGTTTTTTTTCCCCCTGTCTCCTTTCTTCTCTCTCTCTCTCTTTGTTGTGAGCACTGCAGTGCAAAAAAAAAAAAAGAATAAAACTGACAAAAGGAACATTTAGGAAAGAGGAACAGGAAGGAAAGAGTTAATTGTAAGTAAAACAAACTTTTGTTCTTAACAGTAATATTTAAATATTGTTTATATGCATTATATACAGTAACATTTTCTAAGTTCTTTTCAAGTATAATGGGGATATTAAAGTAAACAAGTGCCCCAGTTTTTTCCTTCTTTTCTCTTTCTTTCTCCTTGCTCAGTTTTAAAAAAGTTAGGTATTGCAATGTAAAAAAAAGAAGAAAAATGTGTTCAAAAAAGAAGAAAAGTCTGTTCAAAAGATTATGATACAAGAAAAGATTGTGTGCTTTTTCTCATTCTTTCATAGTGGGATGATGACTGGATTAAGGCCCTTAGCTTTAACTAGTAACACATTTTAAGAGAAAGCAAGTAAATGAAAAAGAATATTAAATATTATAAGGATTTTTTTCTAGCATATAAGTGTATGTTTAGTAACAAATCTGTATCTGGTCATGTCTCCAGAAAACAATCTGATAAAGAGAAATGCCTAGGAAATAATGTTCACTGAAAGCATTCAAGTGTTTACTCAGTTACGAGAGCTATAAAGATAAAACTAGACAGCACTTACTTGACACATAGGGTGCACCATGCATCTTAGCATGCATAACCTTTCTTTTAGGTTAACTCAAGTCTATGAGTGCGGCTGTCAGTTTGGAACATTTGTTCCAATTAGGAGGGTAAAACGTCAACATTTGAAGATGTGCATAGTTTTGTGTTACTATTAAGTTAATAGGTTTTAGAGGGTACTGGGGGATCTTTGTTTGTGGGCTTTCAATAAAACAAAAAGTTTTTTTAAGATGTGACATAGGCTCAAAATGGATATGACAAGAAACAACTGTATAAAAGAGCAACCTGCCAGTGTATACATGTAACACAAGATGAAACTAGACATTTAACAAAAACGCTGTTATTCATAAAAGGTGGGAATAATAACTTTTTAATGCAATGATACTTTTTTGCAATGTCTTTAAATGTCAATGGTCTTATACATAGATACAAAAAAGAAAGAGTAGAGTGCAAATAGCTATGCTATGGGAGGCACACTTGGAAAGAAGTGAACATGTAAATTTAAAAAATAAAGGTTTTCAGGATGGTTATTCATTGGAATTCCTGGGCCAAGGGAAAAGTGAAGTACTTACACTGATTGCAAAAGGAGCTCCAATAGTGATAGATGAAGATTAAAAGGATAATAATGGTAGATTTGTAGTACTAAGGGGCTACAGGGGAAGGGAGGAGGATTACACTGGCATGAATTTATGTTACCACCTAAAACTGCTGTAATGGAACTTAAGACAATTCTGGGAGAAAACAGTTTTCAGCAAGGAAAGATGGAAACTGGAATTTGATTTGCAACAGTTTGGTTGGGGCAGAAGGGAAATATAACAAAGGAGGGTAGATTTTTGAAGAAATTTATGAAAATATTTGGCATGAAAGATGTGAAATCAGTACTAGGAGTTCAGAGTGAATTTACATATTATTCCACAAAATACAAAAACTGGGCTAGGCTAGACAGAGTTTACATTTCACAGTAACACCTGCATTTACCTGAAGGTCTTGTTACTCACCAAATAACTATTTATTTATTTTATTTGACATTTGTTAACCTTGTTTGTCCAGCTGGGCTTGTGGCCCATTTTCAGTGGAGACCAAAGCAGAAAAGCTCTAATACATGAACTAATTACAACAATACATACTTTAGCATCAAAATTCAAACAGAAAAACCTCAGTTATACAAGAAATAATGATAGAAATATCAGTATATGCACATATTAACATATTATTTTTTTTTTACAGAGAAGCAAATATATTTACATATATACAAGGATTTCTAGATCATGTGCCAATAATAATTAAAACAAAAACATAGGGCAATGAAATAAAAATGACATTGATGCTTTCCCACCTATCTGTTGAAAGAGAGGAATATAAGGAATAGATGGTGCAAATTATTCAGGAGCTATTGAGGAATATAGAAATTTCTTCTGAAGATATAGCTTGGGAGTGAGGCAAAATTAAACTGGAGTTTAAAAATAGGGTGGAAATAAAAGAAAGGGATATATGGTTAAGAAGTAACAAGAATTATTCAGAGGACCTGAGAAATGGTAAAAGTATTGCAAAATGGGAATTTCACAAAACAGGAAGAGGAGCAATTACAGAATGCTGAACAGAAAATAAGGGATTACAACAATAATATGCATGAATTTAGAAAGATTGCTTAATCTCTTGTTATCTTCCTTGTTATAGGCTTCCTAAGCTTGGCAACAGCCCTTTGTTTCTTTCTGTTGTCTGAGTCATTGTGCTAAACATTTTTGTGATGTGGAGTTATCAAAAAACAGTTGCTTAAAAATAAATCTGGAAAACGCTATGTTTGTCCTATGAAAATGTACATGATCAGTATATTCAATGTGTACAAAACGAATCAGTCCCAGAACATGTGCACTGAAACAAACACCTGTTATCTCCTGAAAATCTGCACAAACATTCCCGTAAATATCAAAACCTGAATGTATCAAAATAAATGGCAATTCCCAACCTAAAGTATGACCAAACAAAAATCGTTGGTTAGTTTTCAATGCCCATGAGGAAACAAACACAAAGGCAATGTCCCTGGTTGCTGGAACAAATGAACATTGTCCCTTTTATCAGAAACAAATATATATGTCCAAATTAAGAATCAAGTGAAAACACGAAAAAATGTCTGCTTCATTTGTAGAGTGGTACCTGATCCAATTCTGTACCAAAAATTAGCGATTGGATATCCTAATTAACATCCATGAGAATACCAAGAAAAAAGAAAAAATAACACTGTATGGACGAGCAAAGTGTCTCAAAATAAGTCCTGGTTATTCAAAAATCACTGAAACATTACTTACTGTCCCAAAACAGCATGTGCTTAGTTCAAGGTGATCCTCGGCATGTAGTCTTAAAAAGAAAAAAGGTTGATTACTGACCCGAATAAGAAGCCTGATAAATATATGAAGAATCAACCTGATTTACACAACTTGTATTTACCCGAGATTGATATCTGGCAACGTTATCTGGATGATTGTTGGCTGGTTTGGAGAGGGGGCAGTGAATATCTTGAGGAGTTTGTGGAATACCTTAATTGTAACAAATGGGGGGTAGAATTTACTGTGAACTATAATGCACAAGAAATTAATTTTCTGGATGTACATTTGGAGCGCAAACCAGATCATACTTTAAGAACAAAGGTTTACAGGAAGTATCCCCAATACAATAGTTTGTTATATGCCTCTAGTCTTCATCCCAAGCATATCAACAACATTCCCAAATCCCAGTTTCTTAGAATCAAGAGAATTTGTTCCTCACAGCAGGACCTTACTCATTGTCATCATGATCTCACAAACAGGTTTTTGGAGTGGGGGTATAGTCCGGATAATGTCAAAACAGCATCACAATGGGCTCGTAACCAACCCAGAGACTGCCTTTTAACATACAGACCAAAACGTACTAGGAATAATCAGGACACTCTTAGGTTGGTTACCACATTTGGAAGGAACACCAGTCAGTTTATTGGGATTATTGACAATCACTGGAATATACTCAAAAGTAACACACGACTTGACGATTGGTTGGGTGATGGATGTCTGTTCTCATACCAAAAGGGGAAAACATTAGGGTCACACTTTTCACATTACAAAAAGATCATGTGCCAGGAGATCACCTATCATCAAACCACTCTTTCCGGGGAAAAACTAGTGGGGTATTACCCATGTGGTCATTGTTCCTTTTGCAAATTTATATTTAAGACCAAAAACCTTACCAGCAAGAATACAGGCAAATTATTTGACATCAACTGCTTTGCTAATTGTGGAACTGATTGGGTCATTTATTTGGCTACATGTCAAGCATTCTACATTGGACAAACATCTAGACAGTTTAGATGTCGGATATCCGAACATCTTGGAGATATCAGGAATGCCAGAATGACTAATGCCTTGTATAGGCATTCCTTGATTCACAAAACAGCTAAATTCACATTTACGATTATAGATAGAATTTTGGGAAACAAATCCTTCAAAACAGGGTGGCACAATCTACTAAACACAAAAGAAAAGAAATAGATAATCAAATTGGGTGGTCTTTTTCCACCAGGTCTGAATGATAAATTGTAATATTGTGTTTATAACTAGGGGCTATGCTGTGTATTTTTTTGAATGCCATTTACTATGTTTTGTTTTATATTTTTTTGAATGCAATTTACTATGTTTTTTTAATTTTTGGGCATATTGCATAATTTTACATGATTTATGCACATAAGATCTATTTGCACTACTTCTAATCAGGTCTTCTTTACAGGAAATGATGTCATTTATTGCTTCATTGGACACTGTATTTAAATGCAGTTCTTGTGCTGCCTAACCATGTATAACCACTGAAGAAAGCTATATGCTAAAACCGGTCTGGTAACAATAAAAATTCTCTGCTTCAATTTCCTGGTGCTGCTCCTTTTTTGTTTTCACATAGTTACTTTGGCCTGTGCATCTACTGTACTTGCTAGCTTTCCTTTTGACAGAATTTAAAGATTCTCTGCACACAACTCTATCAAAGATACTGTGTAAGCAAATAGGTGTAAATAGACAAATTTTTTTGAGCTATGATACAGAATCAGAATTGCCTAGCTATAGTAAGGACTCGCTGAGTCTAATTATGGTGACTGCCAAAAAAGCAATTACTAGAAAATGGAAATCAAAGTCTAAACCAACTGTACTAGAAGTAGTGACTATAGTAACAGAGATAAAACAACTGGAATTGGGATCTTTAAAAAGGGTAGGAGCAAATTACATAGGAAAAAATGGAATTGTGTGATCGATACATACAGGGAGGGATGAGGTTTAAGACAAGGCAGGATTTGAATGAGCTATGTAATGCTTGACTGACAATGATTGGGTAGATTATAAGTGATGTATAATGTTTGCAACTAAAATTATGTCAACGTGGTTTGTGATGTAAAATGCTTGCAACTAAGATTATGTTAATATGGTTTGTTTTCATTTATATAAATGTGTGATTGCCTATAAGTGATAATTTAATAAAGATGTTCCTTGTTTAAAAAAAAACAGTATTTTTTCCTTTTTAAAGAGATCGTTTCAGACACAAACACATAAAACCCCTTGTATGTATAGTTCTTGCATATAGCAAAGACACAATGTCTGTTTTTCCTGAAGTGTGAAAGCCTTCTCATGCTTTGTTTTAACATTGAGGGAGACATTCTTGGCATTAAACATCTTCAGCTGATTCTCTAATAAACTGTTACAAAAGTACTTCAGTTTTTTTTTTTTTTTTTTTTTTTTTTTACAACCCATATAAGCAGATGTTCTGCATTCCCATTAAACCTTTTCATTGTCTCAGTGCCACAGTATATAAGATGGAGTCATTCTTTCTGTACTGAAGGTGATCCATTTACACGTTTTTTACTACAAAAGGTGCATTATACATTGATAATTTATGTGCTGGGTTGTTTACTTAGGTGTATTAAGCATTAGTATTTTGTGTTCCAGTTTGTGGATAATATTGTTATTCTTTTGTTGACTGGATTTATGTAAATAATTTTATCTAATAATTTTATTATTTTTTTTTTTTCAAAGTTGAGTTTTTTTCAGACATTTAAGAGGTGTTGTGATGTGTTTTGCTAATGCTATACTACTTAGTTGGGAAAAAAATAAAAAGTTTTCAAAACTGATTTAAAAAACAAAAACATTGTGCTACCTATCTCCATTACTGGGATAATATATATTTTAGTGTAGAAGGGGGTCTTCAATATGTTTAATGAATTTTTATGTTTGAAAATATCCACAGAATTTCTTATGTTTACATACCATATTAATCATGAAGAAATTAATTTTCTTGATGTTTTAATTAGGAAGGATGTTGTAGGCAATATTAATATAGCCATTCACATAAAGCCCCATTTAGCAATATTTTCTTACTTTATTCCAGTTGTCATCCTAGGCATCAAAAAGAGTGATTGTGAGGAAACATTTATTAGAATTTCCAGGTTAACATCTTTGGATGCAGAATTTATAGTTGAAGCAAATTGTTTAATTGATGTTTTTCTCAAACATGGCTATCAAAGATAATTACAGAAACATGGGAAGGTTAGTGAAGAGAGCTTGACTACTGCTGCCCCTATAGTTAAAACTGAACTTAGAAGTAGAGACAAAACAATAGATGTATGCAAAGACAATGTCCAACAGAATACATTTCTGGTTGACTACTCCTTTGGATGCTCATTGTATACATGGCATTATAAATAAATATTGGGTTGCTTTACTGCAAGCAGAAATTCCTGGAGTAACAGGAATGGGTCAAGTAAAATTTGTTTTTAAAAGGAAACCCAATATCAAAATATGCTTCAGTTTTTTTAATTTCTCCAAGTCTTTTGGGTTTCTAATACCATGACAGGAATGGACCCCATTCCTGAGTCAGAGTATGATTAGAGTTCATGAAATTAGTATTGTTTCACTCTTTGATGTCAGCCAAAAGTGCTCTTCATAGCACCCGCAATGTACCCAGTAATGACTCCTCCTGCAATTCATACAGGGTTACATGGATTAGTAACATATCTAAATATGATTGCAAATTATTTTTTATAAGACCCATTGCTCCTACTACTTTTGGAACCGTCTGGGTATCTTTCTTCCACATGGCTTTCGTTTCTACCTGTAGATCCTGGTATTTCATGAATTTCTCTCTCTCTCTATGCAAGACACTGTAGTCACTGAGTGTGGCAATTTCAATGATCAATGCTACTTTTGTCTTCTTTTCTTAGGCCACTATATCCATTTTTCTAGCAACTATCTTTTGAACTGTTGGTAATGGGTGATCCCATGTGATATAAACCATCATTTTCTATGATGCATTGTGGGTCATGTTTCCAGCGTTTTTCATCCACTTTGAATACCATGTTTGCGCAATCCCCAGTGCAACAGTCTTGCCACATTATTATGCCTTTCAGTATACACTCCTTCTGCCATTAGTGTGTCGCAACCTGCAACAAGATGTGTGAATATATCCAATTCAGTTTTACAAAACCTACATTTGTCTGTTTCTCCCACATGTTCAATGGACTTTGTAAACCAGTGTGTACGTAAGCCCACTATGCTGGGCTGCCAATATTAACCTTTCATTTCTTGGTTTGAATTCACCTCTTCTTAACCATTCCTGTGTTTGTTCTTTATCAACATGAGGCTCTTCCGGAAGTTTTCTATACTTGCAACTATATTTATATTTTTTCAACATTTCTTGCCTTCTTACCTGGTTCTTCACCTTATATTTTATTTTGTTTTTTGGCACATTCAGTTGCTGCCTGGTTTTTATCCACTTTTGGTTTGATTTCCATTCCTGCTTGACATCGATATGCTTCTGCTAGATTAATCAGAGATGTCATCTTAGCTTTATTCTCCTTATGTTATAAAACTTTCACTACATTTGTATCTTGTGAGGTCAGTAGATGTGTGGAGTCCCATGATTACAGATCTATACATGTAATCAATTTCAAAGAGGTCCATCCCGCCTCCGGAACAGGGAATATATAATCTTGGGATACACTGATTTTTATAAATCATTTGGTGAGTATGAAGCATCCTTCTTGTTTTAATATCCAATCTATCCAACACTTTTTGGGGCCAGTCAATCTCTCCAAAACTGTAAGTTAGGACAGGAAGAGCAAACTGATTTATAGCTTGGATCTTGTTCCTAGATGTCAATGCTGTTCTCAGGACTACTTTGTCTTCTAAAGTACTCCTTGCTGAATTTTATTTGCATTTTTTTCATGTTTTATTGCTGATCCTTCATCAGTTCCCAAGTATTTATACACTCCCTCTTGCTCAAGTTCTTTTATATCACATTCTTGCCCCAAACTGATATTTTCCTGGTACTGCAGTTTTCTTTTTTTAAAGGTTGCTTTTGCACATTTATCAAGACCAAATGACATTCCATTATTTGAAAAAGTTTTTACAACCTGCACCTGTGCTTTCAGTTCTTCGCTGATGAGCTATACAGGTTTAACTCATCGACAAAAAGAAGATAAAACTGTTGTCTTCTAGGAGCCAAATTGTAGCCATGGTCTAACCTGTTAAGTAAACAGCTTATGGATTAATGGCAAGTCAGAATAGCAATGGTGACAGAGAGTCACCCTGGAATATCCCCCTTTGAATTTTTATCCCTGGGATAATAATCTGTCCTTTACCATGGCTCAATTGCAAAGTGGTCTGCCATTGTTTCATGGTTACTGTAATGTAGTCAATCAGTGCAGGGTGTATCTTATACATTTTTAAGCACTCTTTTATTCTTGAATGTGGGATACTATCAAATGTTTTTTGTAGTCAATCCATGCCATACTTAGATTCTTCCCCTTTTTACAGTTCCCTATTATACGTTTATTTAGCAACAAATAATTCTTTGTTCCATATGACTTTCTTTTATTGCCCTTTTGTTCTACTGCCATAATTGAGTTTTCTTCTAAATGACTATAAACTCTGTCAGCATCAATTTCCATGTATAGTTTATACGTCGTTGGAAGACAAGTTATTGGTCTAACTTTTAGGGCAGATTGCAGGTTCACTCATAAGTAAGAGCACTGTTTTTCCTGTTGTTACCAGTGGTGTGTCTGTTCAGGGTACACACAAATAGTTCTTACTCATGGCTAAACTCTCATGCAAAGAAGTTAATACTTTCAGCCAAAAGTTATGTACTGCATCTGTGCCTGGGGTTTTCCAATTAGAGGCTTTTCTTAACTTTGTTTCAGTCTCTCTGGCTGTTACTTCATCCCATTTCATATTCTGCACCTTTAACCCTCTTATTCTTTTTTTTACTTCCATCCATTTAGCATCTTTATGTTCAACAGGATCTTCATAGATACTTCTCCAAAATGTATATATTACTTCTTTTTTTGGCGGTCTTTCGATTCCTTTTTTTCCCCAATTCTTTAAATTTTTATTGATTAATTAATTGCTTATTTTGTACTTTTCTTTTATATTTATCTTCGTATCTTCTTAGTCTTTCCACCTGTGCTGACATTTTTAGTTCATTTGCGATAGTACATGATAGATCCTGGTCTGTTCTAATACCGCACATTGCTTTTATCACATCTATCTTTCTTAGTATTTTTGTTGATCTGTTCCCTTTTCTGTATCTTCTAACAGTGACACTTCTTGTCTTAGCTGTTTTATAGTTTTCTCTATTCGACATTTCCATGATGGTATTTGCTTTCGCCCCTTCCTTTCCCTCGCTACCCTGTGTTCCTGTGGTAGAATTTTATCAGTTATTAATTTAGCAGCACACTAATGTATTCTGTGTACTTCTGTTACATTGCATGGATCTCTATGGTAAGTCCTAATTACTGTGTTCATTTTATCAAACGTCTGACTTTTGGGGTTTTATTAACCTTCTGCAGTTTGTTTCTTTCATTGATCTTGATATATCTATGTCTATTAAATCAAGCAACTCATTTTCTTCCAAACTGAGGGCACATCCCTTATTTTCTGTTTCCTGCGGGCATTCTATAGAAGATTCTATAGCATCTTCCTGTGGCACATTCTCTTCAACTTCATTCTGTGCCATCCATTGCTCTATCATATAGGAACTCACTGGCCTATCACTCCTCAACATTGACTGCATCAGAGTTTCCTGTTACTTCCTTTGCTGAATAGCTTCAAGTGAATGTTTATACTTTTTTCCTGTGGAAGGCTCCAAGATATCTTAATATGGCACCTGAACAATTGCTTTCTGTTCCACTGGTTTCCCCTTAATTTGGATATCCATTGCTCTATCCTGTTGTGCTTTCTGCATTCAATTTTCTACACTAAATCCTTCTCTTTGCTGCTCCATAACCTCAATTTCTATTTATTTGACTTCTCCATTACTAATTACTTTTTCTACTTTTCCTCTTAATCTCATTTTTTGTATTGTAAAGTTTTCCATATCCAGATTCCTTTGCCTGTATTTCTTTTCAAATATCTTTGGTGCTGCTCTTTTTGTATTGGTTAGTTCTGCTTTCTCCTTTGCATAAATATTACACCATATTAAATCTCTTTTCCTTTCCCATTTCCATATTTCATCTTCACATGTTTCCTGATGATCTTGCCTTTCCTTATTCTGGGGACTCACTCCATCATTCTGCGGTGTAGTCTGTGTTAGACTTTCTACATTAAATCCTTCACCTCATAGGCATTCCATAACTTCAACTTCTGCTTTACTAATCTTCTTTTCCACATTACATAATTTGTGCTATTCATTTTTTTATTGGGAGCTTTTCATATCTGGATGCTTTTGCATGTATTTCTCTTTGAATATCTTTGAGACTGCATTCTCTATATTAGTTAACTTGGCTTTCTCCTTTGCATGGATATTGCACCATATCAAATCTCTCTTTCTTTCCCATGTCCATATTTCTTTTTTATATTTTTTTAATATCTTTAGGTTTTGTTGTTTATATTTTTGCACTTCCTCAGATTCTTCTTTTTCCAAACAGATCAAAGTTTCTTGATTTATATACTGTTTTTCAAAAATCTGTTGTATTAATGAATGCAAATTTTTATTTGAAGCTTCTGACAGTTTTTCTTGGGGAAGTAATTTTCTTTCCTATCATTTCTCTCAATCATTTTGTATATCTTGTGTCTGGAAATTCTGGGCTTTTTACATAATAGTAACAATATGCAATGTCTTTCTTATCCTCAATAGTCCACTCTATCATCTTTATGGCTCTTCTCATGCCAATCAATTTTTGTGAACTGCTACTTCATTCTACAAGAGTGGGGCCATCTTTCCCCTGGACCTAGCCTGGCCCCATTGTAAGAATGTTTCCATATTTTTGAGGATTCTACATGGTCATTTTTTCCATCCTGGCACCAGTGCACCTACCAGGATTGGGCACTTTTTTACCTTGGGTTTTATGCACCCAGATATCTTTTTTTGTTTTTAACTTACTTCTGTCCATGATATATGCTATACAAATACAGTCTATATATCAGTGTTGCCTTGGTGAGATTTTGTGAAAAACAGGGTCCACCTCGTGAAGGCACTCATCAAGACTTGAGGATTAATTCAGCTTCAGCACTACTACTCTCCTTTGCTTGCTGACTTTTCGTTTCTCCATTAGGACCCTATTCAGACTTTTTTAATTTCTCCAAGTCTTTTGGGTTTCTAATACCATGACGGGAATGGACCCCATTCCTAAGACAATAAATACAATTAAAGTTCATGAAATTAGTATCATTTCACTCTTTGATGTCAGCCAAAAATGCTCTTTGCAGCACCCACAATGTGCTCAGTAATGACTCCTTTTGCAATTTGTACAGGGTTACATGAATTGGCAACATATCTAAATATGATTGTAAATTCTTTTTTATAAGACCTGTTGCGCCTACTACTATTGGAACTGTTTGGGTATCTTTCTTCCACGTCTCTTGTTTCTGCCTGCAGATCCTGGTATTTTATGACTTTGTGCCTCTCTGTATGCAAGACACTGTAGTCACTGGGTGTGGCAATTTCAATGATCAATGCTACTTGTGTCCTCTTTTCTTGGACCACAATATTTGGTTTTCTAGCGTCTATCTTTTGAATTGTTGGTAATAGGTGATCCCATGTGATATAAACCTCATAATTTTCTATGATGCTTTGTGGCTCACATTTCCAGTGTTTTTCAGCCACTTCAATACCATAATGTTTGCACAATCCCCAGTACAGCAGTCTCACCACATTATATGCCTTCCTGTATACAGTCCCCTCTGCCATTAGTGTGTCACAACCAGCAACATGGTTTGTGACTGTTTCCAATTCGGTTCCACAAAACCTACATTTGTCTGTTTCTCCCACATGTTCAATGGACTTTGTAAACCAGTGTGTGTGTGTAGCCCACTATCTTAGGCTGCCAATATTAACCTTTCATTTCTTGGTTTGAACTCACCTTTCTTTAACCATTCCTGTGTTCATTCTTGATCAACATGAGGCTCTTCCAGAGGTTTTCTATACTTGCAACTATATTTATGTTTTTTCCACATTTCTTGCCTTCTCATTTGGTCCTTCACCTTATATTCTTTCTTTTGTTTTTTGGCACATTCAGTTGCTGCCTGACTTTTATCCACTTCTGGTTTGCTTTCCATTCCTGCTTGACATTTGCTTCTGCTAAATTAAGCAGCAACGTCATCTTAGATTTATTCTCATGTTTCAAAATTTTCACTACATTTGGATCTTGTGAGGTCAGTAGATACGTGTTGAGTCCTATGATTGCAGATCTATACATGTAATCAATTTCAGGGAGGCCCATCACTCCTTCAGAATGGGGAATATATAATCTTGGTATACACTGATTTATAAATAATTTGGTGATCATGAAGCATCCTTCTTGTTTTAATATCCAATCTATCCAACACTTTTTGGGGCTAGTCAATCACGCCAAAACTGTAAGGACAGGAAGGGCAAATTGATTTATAGCTTGGATCTTGTTCATAGATGTCAATGCTGTTCTCAGGATTAATTTAAGTCTTCTAAAGTATTTATTACAGAGTTTTATTCACATTTGTTAATATTTTACTGCTGATCCTTCAATTCCCAAGTATTTATACACTCCTTCTTGCTCAAGTTCTTTTATATCACATTCTTGTCCCAAACTGAAGCTTTCCTGGTGCTGCAGTTTTCCTTTTTTAAAGGTTGCTTTTGCACATTTATCAAGACCAAATGACAATCTAAAATCATCTGAAAACGTTTTGGCAACCTGCAGCTGTGCTTTCAGTTCCTCATCTGAGGAGCTATGCAGTTTTAAATCATTGACGAGAAGTCATTAGACTTTGTTTTCTAGGAACCAAATTGTAGACATGGCCTAAGCTGTTAAGTAAACAGCTTATGAATTAATGGCAAGGTAGAATAGCAATCATGACAGAGTCACCCTGGAATATCCCCCTTTGAATTTTTATCCCTGGGATAATAATCTGTCCTTTATCATTGCTTAATTGCAAAGTGGTTTGCCACTGTTTCTTGGTTACTGTAATATAGTCAATCAGTGCAGGGTGTATCTTCTAAAATTTTAAGCACCCTTATCCATGAATGTGGGATACTATCAAATGCTTTTTTGTAGTCAATCCATGCCATACTTAGATTCTCCCCCTTTTTACAGCTCTCCACTATAACTTTAACAACAAATGATCCTTTGATCCATATGACTTTTTTATTGCCCTTTAGTATTACTGCCATATATGAGTTTTCTTCTAAATGACTAAACTCTGTCAGTGTCAATTACCATGTATAGTTTATATGTCATTGAAAGACAAGCTATTGGTCTATAATTTTTAGGGTAGCTTGCAGGTTCACTCTTAAGAGCATTGTTTTTCCTGTTGTTAACCAGTGCGGTGTCTGTTCAGGGTGCACATATAAATAGTTCTTACTCATGGCTACATCCTTGTGCAAAGATGTTAATACTTTCAGCCAAAAGTTATGTAATGCATCTGGGCCTGGGGTTTTCCAATTAGAGGCTTTTCTTAACTTTGTTTCAATCTCTGTGGCTGTTGCTTCATCCCATTTCATATCCTGTACCTTTAACCCTCTTATTCTTTTACTTCTTCTATCCATTTAGCATCTTTCTTATGTTCAAAAGGATCTTCATAGATACTTCTCCAAAATGTATATATTTCTTCTTTTTTTGGCAGTCTTTCAATTCCTTTTACCTTATTTCCCACTTCTATATAAAAGTTTTTGATCATCAATAAATTGCTTATTTTGTACTTTTCCTTTATGTTTATCTTTGTATCTTCTAAGTCTTTCCACTTGTGCTGACATTTTTAGTTCATTTGTGATATTACATGATAAATCCTGGTCTGTTCTAATACTGCACATTGCTTTTATCACATCTATCTTTCTTAGTATGTTTGTTGATCCGTTCCCTCTTCTAACTGTGATATTTGTCTTAGCTGCTTTATAGTTTTCTCTGTTCGATATTTCTATGATGGTATTTGCTTTTGCCCCTTGCTACTATGTGCTCCTGTGGTAGAACTTTATCAGTTATTAATTTAGCAGCAGAGTAACACATTCTGTTTGCATGGATCTCTATGGACAGTCCTAATTGCTATGTTTATTTGTTTTATCAAACTTCTCTGACTTTTGGGGTTTTATTAACCTTCTGCAGTCTATTTCTTTCAGTGATCTTGATGCATCTGTCTATGTCTATTAAATCAAACAACTCTTCTCTTAACTCATTTTCTTCAGATATTTAGCTATGTGAATGACCTGATGATATCTGATTGTTGTATGTGAAAAAATAATGTGGCTGATGCAATGTCCATAAACTAACAGAATAAAAGTCAACCCTATTACTAGTGTTTTACAAAAGTGGTTAAGGCAATTTTTGTTGTTTTACTAAAAGGTGGTGCACTTGCTGTGTTGCCTAACATGTTTTTCTTACTACATAGGAAGAATGGAGAATTACCTTAATAGAATTTTTCAGCATAATTGTACTATCAGTACACAGGAAAATAAAAGTTATTTAGCGAGACATGCTTTGATATGTCCTATATACTTTGAGATGTCCTAATTTTAAGATTTTTTTTTTTTCAAGTTTTAGGCAGAAGAGAGGTGGATCAATGGACAATTAGAAAAATGTATTAGAACATAAGAAACTTCTCTGGAAAATAGCAGCCAATGCAACATCGCCTTTGGGTTTGAATGACAGCATTAATTAGTGTACATAAAGATAATTTGTGAAAGTACATATTTAAAAGGTTATTTAAGATGACCTTTGGTATTTGGGTGTTTAAACAGGATTGTTTTATTAATTTACTATTTTTTTTTAATTTTTTTTGTAAATGTTAGCATTTAACAAGTTTTTGTTTATTGATTGATATTTATGTGCTAGCATTTAGAGAGGGCGGATTTTAATACTGGTTCTAAATAAAAGTCTGGAATTAAGAATGAAAGCACAAGTAATTTGCTGAATATTAATAAATTATGTTTTGTCAGCATTCCTGGGACATCTTTGCTGTGTGATGGTTTTCTGGTACTGCTATACTGACTCAATGAAAATAAATGACAGTTATAAGCATTTTACTTTGGCTACCATAATAATGTTTGAAAAGACCTACTATACCATCATTTATTTTCTGCCTTATTCTATGTAGAGCTGCAGGGAAGCCACAACCTGTCCTGACAAGCAATGGATGCAACGGCATACACAGCCAGTCCATCTCAGAACTCATACACAGATGTATTAATTTTGGAGGATCATAAATTCACCAACTAAAACATATTCTGGACAAACTAAAAACCTGATGCAAACATCCATACAGACACAAGAGGGCATACAAACTTTGCCCAGAAAGTACAGTTGTGTTAGAACTTAACATAACAGTAGATGCCCTACTGATCACTGTTGCAGTACTTATAATGAATGGGTTATCACAGCTGACGTTAGGCTAGGCTACCAAAAGTTTACCTTCCCAGGATTGTACATCCAATGTGTGAACATAGCTTGTAACTGTAGGGGTATACAGGCAGATGTGCAAGCATAATTCCTCAAAATATTTCTAAGCAAGCAGTCTGAAGACCCTTAAAAGTGAGAGACTTGTCAGCTAGGAGAGGTAAATCATGATGTGGTATGGAGGTCCCTTTAATTGCAAGATGTCCACAATACAGAAACAGAGGGAGGAGAAACAGAGCTGCAGTGGGATTATGGAAAAAGAATGCAGAGAGGCAAGTGGGTGGGAAGGAATACAGCAACAACAATCAGTAGAACATCTACAGTTAAGGTAAGTTATTACACAACTGCACTATGTCTTGACTGAAATCACTGTTGTAATATTCAAAATGAATGGGTGATTCCCAGAGGTAAAAGGGATGAAATGGTGGGCTGGTTATTGAGCTACTGAACTGTCCAAGAGACAGAAAAGAACTGACCCACAGCCCTAAACCTTGAGAATGCATTAATCCCATAGTGTTTAGTGAATGTGTATACAGATGACCATGTGTCAACTTCTAGTATGATCTTGCATCCACTCCTTTGTATAAAGGCCTCAGATGATGCCACTGCCCTGGTAGAATGAGCTCAAGGACATGTGGAAAGGACTTGCTATGTAGAGAACAATGATGAGATGGTGTTAGACACCCGGGTTGCAATAGTTTGTTTAGATACTGACTGGCCCAACTTTGAGTCCGTAAAGAAGACAAACAGTTGGTCACATTTTCTAATGAATTTGGTTTTGTCCAGATAGAATCTTAACTGTTTGTGAGCATCTATAGAATGCAGCAATCTTACTCCTGTTTTGTGGGTTGGGAAAGATCAAGAGAGTTCAGCCTGGTTAACCAACAGTTCATTCACTACTTCAGGCATGAACGAAGGATTAGCTATCAAGGTTGCCCCTGTCCTTGTGAAAAATAAGAAAGAGCAGGAAAGTCATGACAGTTTAAAGCACTGACACTCTCCAAGCTGAAGAAAGAGCCAGAAGTAGAATGCAGAATTTTAGGTTTGGAGACTGTTAGTTCAAAAGGATGCAAAGTAAGTTTTTCTAGCACAAAGTTGAGATCTCAAGGAGGTATTATGGGGATCATTGGTGGCCTAAGATACAGTATCAATTTAAGATACAACTTGACCTCAGGTCTGGATATAAGAGGAGGCTGCGACATGGCTAATATATGGGCTTTGATGGAAGAGTAGGCCAAACCTGTAAGCATGAGCTTACACAGATATTTTCGTATGGAAGGTACCTGTGATTTGTTGAGGTCTTGTCCATTCCTCCGGTGTCAAAAGGACAATACCTCCTATTTGGCTTTATAGGATTTTCAAGTGGTGGGTCTCCTGGCTTCCTGGAAAAAATACAGTTATGTAAAATCTTACCATAACAGTACATGTCCTTCTCTTCACTGTTGTAGTATTTTTACTTAAGGGATTTCCTGCCAAGGATCTAGCCCAATATCCTGCCAGTATGCCAAAGCCTTTAGTACTTATAGGAGTTGTACATCGCATGTATGCTCAACACACAAGATGTAGGGCATAGAGGTGACATATGGATGCACACACTCAGAAGTGAAAAAGTCCCAGGAGGAACAGAAAGCCCTTAGGGACAAGGTGAACATGTGTATTCAGAAAGAGAAAAAGGAAGATGATGACAAAGAACCCCTTGGTCAGTAGGGTAAGAAAACTACAGGGCAAGACCTAAAACAGAAGGGGTAGGAGGGAGGGAGTGAATAATGCAACATTTAAGAGAAGAACATCTACTGTTATGGTAAGATTTTACAAAACTGTAATATGTCCTTCCATATGACGTTTACGGTATTCTTTACCTAAGGGAGGGTACAAGAGCTCAGGATGAAGCTTTGGATGATGAAAGCACAGAACAACCCTCTAATGCTTAGTGAATGTATGAAGAGAGGACCAAGCAGCAACCTCAAGGATAGCATTGGTATCCAAAGTCCCTTGAGAAAGCACCAGAGGAGGCAAGTACCCCAGAAGAATGCATCTTCAAAGATGAGGAAAGATATTTTCCATGAAAAGAACAACAAAAAGAAATAGTTTTGGAAATTCAGGAGATAGCTTGCTTAGAAATAGCCAAATCCAAAGTCCTGAGATGAAAAGAAACAAAAAGCTGCTCAGGTCTGTGAATAGCTTTAGTTTTATCCAAACAATATCTAAGCTGCCTATGCAAATCCAATGTGTGAAGAAGCTTCTTACTGTCAGTCTCTGGAGAAGGAAAAAAGGAAGGAAGATTGCTAGACTGATTAAGGGGCAACTCATGGACACCTTGAGCATAAAAGAAGGATTACTACAAAGAGACATCCTACTTTTGTGGAAAACTAAGAGAGAAGGAACAGCCATAAGAAGAAGTAGGCTCAAAAGGAGCTTGAGTCAATTTTTCACATACAAAATTAAGGTCCAAGGAAGGTGGAATAGGTTTCCTGAGGTGCCTGATATGAAAGACACCGTTAAGAAATTGCCTGACCTCAAATCTAGAGGTCAGAATAGGAGTCAAGGGTAGTCAAGCAGAAATTGCAGACAGGTGAGCTTTAACTGAAGACTATGCCAAAATCAGCATGCAGCAGATCCAACAAATAAGAGAGAACCAGAGAAACCTCCACACATACGGTGTCCTGATGGCAAGAGAGGCACCAGACAGAAAATCCCTTCCATATGGACATATATAATTTCATGGGAATGGGTTTTTTAGCCTCCTGCAGAACCTGAAGCACATCCTCAGAAGAGGTGTCTGAGAACTTGGGACTCTGGAACAGAATAGAGAAAGTTGCCTGTTAAGAGTGGAAGCAAAAACATCAACCTGAGGAATACCCCACTGATGGACAATGTCTGGAAACACATCTATGTGAAGCATCCATTCATGAGCTTGTGTGCTGGACAGGCTCAAGGAGTCTGCCAATAGATTGTGCTCTGTGGAAATGTAAACTGTGTGAAGAGTCACTTGATACTGGACAGCTAGATCCCAGACCTGAAGAGTTATTCTACAAAGTAGACAGGACATTCTGCCCTCTTGCTTGTTTTCATACATCACTGTGGTGCTGTTTCTGAAAAATTTGAGGGGCCTGGGATGAAAGAGGGAATGAAAAGCCTGATAAGCCAGAAGCACAGCTGTCATAATCCTTTACACTGATGTGGTCTGACCTTTCATGAGGAAGGCTGAGACCCTGAACCTTGAGGAGGCCACAGTAGGCATCCCACCCCTGTTTGAGGCACCTGTAAAGAGTTCTTGAGTTGGAACTTCTGCCTGAAATGAAGTCCCAGGTTGAGAGAAAGTTAATGAATCCACCACTGAAACTCAAGCTTGAGACAGGGAAGTTCAGGTGGTGGCAACGTTGATGCCACACTGACTGAGGTGCCACTGAAGCCTCCTCATGTGCAGCCTGGTAAGAGGGAGCATGGAGATGGTAGAAGCCATATACCCAAGAACCATTAGAAATTCCCTAGTGGTGATAGATGCCAGAGGAAAAAGGGATTGGAAAAAGTCAATTAGAGAGAGAGCCTTGGGGCAGGCAGAGATGCCAGCAAGGGAATTGTCTGTAGCGGAGGAAAATATGATCCCATGAATGTGTTGATTTTATAGTGAACCACAGACTCTGTAATACTGAAGTATTAAACTTGAGATCCTGAAGCTGCGAGTTGGGGGAAAGAGCTTAAATAAGCAGACAGTCTATATAGGGAAAGATCTGAATTCCTCTAACCCTGCAAAAAGCAACAACTGGAGTGAAGTATTTGCTGAATATGCTTGGGGCAGTAGAGAGGCCAAAGAAAAAGCAGAGAACTGAAAATGCAAGGAAGAGACAGAGAAACAAACATTTCCTGAAGAGGTGATAGATGGTGAAGTGAAGGTAGCATCCTTGAGATCCAGAAATACCAGAAAGGCCTGGAGCAGAAGAGGAGGAAATAACGTCTACAGATATAACTTCCAAATGGAAGAATCTTGAGGAAGGTGTTCAGCCTGGAAAGATCTAGAACTGATTTCCATGTGCCTTCCTTTTGTGGAACCAAAAACATTCTGGAATAAAATTCCTTCCCTATCTGGGTAGGAGGTAAGGCTTGAATGGTGCTTTGAGCCAAAAGAGAGTGAACTGAAAAGGGAAGAAGGTACTTCCAAACTATGAAGTATCCAATAGATAATGGCCAGAACCCAATAATCTTAAGTGATTTGTAGCCAATTTGGAGACAGGGAAACATGGAGAGACAAAGGAACCTGGCTAAGGGAAGGAGAAAGCAAACTGTCAAACAGAAACAGTCTTGTCCTGGAAAGCAGGTTTCTGGGTGGTAGGAGTCTGGGTAGACTAATCAGAAGGCACATACCTAGAACCCTTCTTGTCCTTAGGAGGACGGCAAGACTGCCTATGAACAAAAGCAGACTTGGGAGGGAAAATTCCTCTGAAATTTGGGAATGCAAGAAACAAAAATATGTTTCAGCTCGTGCAAGGCTTTACCCTTGTCCTGGACAGACATGAAAAGCTCAGCAACAGCAGATCCAAAAATATTTTTTGTTTACAAAGGAACATCCAAAGGTTTGGCCTTAATGTCATGAGGCAAAGCCCAAAGACAAAGTCAAGAATTACTCATAACTGAAACAAAGGCAGCAGCCCTGGAAAAGATAGCATTTGCATCACAGCTGCATTTGATTGAGTAGTGGGCAACTTGAAAAGTAGACACCAGCAGGGAAAGGGCCAAGGCCTTCCCCTCAGAGTCAGGAAGGTCAGAGACAACCTGAGAAACAAGAGCTAAAACATATCTGGTCACATGAGTCTGATAGTTGATGGCCATACAGGATAAAGTGGAAGTAGTGCAAACGTTCTTGCCCAGCTTTTCCATAGTTCTGCTATACTTATCACAGGGCAACAGCTTGGTAGAGGGCAATAACTGGATGTTTTGTCAGAGAAAACGGACACTACAGAAGGGTAGTTATAAATAAATCTGTACTGCTCAGTCACTTTATAGAATCTATATGGCTTCGTAGGTGCAGGAGGCTGACAGGGGCTACAGATGCACCAAAAAAGTATCCACAAGGGCAGCTAGAGTAGGAGGACCAGCAGATGGCTTGGGGGACTCCATCTGTAGGAGCTCATAGCACCTTTTCTGAATTGTAGAGACTTGAGAATAATCCCACTTAAAATAATTCATCATGCAGGCAATGGTATCCCCAAAGGACAGGTCCTCCAAAGGGGAATCTGGACATGGAATCTCTCTGAACTGTACTCCAAGGGGTAAGAGATTTGGGAAGAATAAGCCCAAGGATTCTTCCCCCGAGTCCAGGCCCTCATCCAAGGAAGCCAATTCCCTAGGTCTCCTGAGTGGAGCAAAAGACCAAGGAGGAACAGAGACCACTTGAGGAGGCTTCAAGGACATCAAAGCATTAAATAAATCCTGAAAGAAATCATGCCATTCATGTTGGGCATACTTAATGGGGGAAATGTGCTTTTTTTTTTTTCTTTTTCTGTGTAATGCCTGCTCAGAACACCCTTGGAGAACCAGAACCCTGCCATGAATCAGTAATGGTTGCACGAGTCTCCTCCCTAAGATCTGAGGAATCCCCTCATTTCTTTGGAAATAATTAGCCGAGGTTCCCCCTCAATGCCATATACAGACACCTGAAAAGCCCCCAAGGACATGAGACATTGGATCTATGCCAGCCTCTGATGGGGTCATGGCAGAGGAATCCGAAGCAACAACTATATGGTCATCTGAGCTTTCACAAGCCCTGAGAGAGACATTCAGGGGAGGCTGGACAGCAGCTGGATCAGACGAAACTGTTTTGGCCGCCTTCTTGGAAGATGGCTGGCCCTCAAGATGGGATGATTTGGCCATAGCACCCTGAGCCAACAACTTAAGATAGTGGTTCTCCAGGTAGATGGACAATAAAGAGAAAGGACTACATAGGGCCTTAGGCACAAATGCCTGGCAGATAGAGCAATATGTATGATCGTGGGAAGCACACAAACAGGAGACATTGGTCATGACTGTCTTTATGGAAAATCTACCTTCCACACTGACATTTTATCTTTCTGGATGACATGAACATAGCAAAAAAATAGAAGACAGAAGAAGCCCCAACAGGATACTTATCTAAAATCATGGCACGGCAACCAAGAAGAAAGGAATTCAAACATTCAACAATGGCATTCAGACTGGCGGCAAAGTAGTTCTGAGTGTGTGCTTCTGTACATTACCTTTATGCCCTATGCATTGCACAGGAAGGATATGTGCGGTGTATGACACCAGAGTACTAAATGCTTTGGCATACTGGCCAGATGTTGGGCTATCCTTAGAGATTATCACTTAGGTGAAGAATACTGCAACTGAGATATGGAAGGACATTCTCTGAAAGGTGGTGCCTGTAAGAAGTTAAAACCTAACATCCACAAAGTTAGATTTAGGGATGACAGGTTGGGAAGCAGTAGTGACTCCCTTCTGTGTGATGAGATCCACTTGTAGTAGCAAGTTTGTGGTAGCTGCTTATGGTGAGGTGAAAGAAATGAGAAAACCAATGTTATCTTGGCCAGAAGGAGATCATTAGCAAGTTTTGGTTTGTCTTTTTGTGCCTTTAGAAGAACCCCTGGGATGAGACAGAAAGGAGGAAAGTCTCCCTGTTCACTGAAGGTGAAAGCATCTCTCCTCCAGGTTACAGGCAAAGGACCCTGGTGCAAAAGGGGTTGCTGATTTTTGGTCTCTGAAGCAAAGAGGTTTCTCTGAGGTGTCGCCTAATAGTGGAGGATGTCCATTTGTGAGGATCCTCCAAGGACTTGTTTAGTGAGTCTGCCAACAAATTGTCCTGTGATGGAATGTATGTGGCTATAAAGAAATGTTTTTCTTGGTGGCAATCTCCCAGTGGTTTGTGCTAGTCTGCACTGTTGATTAGACCTGGTCACTCCTAGTTTACTTATGTACCACATGACTGCGGTGCTGTCTATGAATGCTCATAGAAGACCTGGCCTCCAGGCATGGGAAAAACTTAAAAGAACTTGGACGATGGCCTCATCTCCTTCATGTTGATGGCCAGGCTCCTCATACCTCTTCAGAGGCATCTGTGTGTATTTCTTGAACTGTAAGTGATATGGTGAAGGGAAATCCTGGGTTGAGCATCACCTGGTCCCTTCACCATGAAAACTCTCTTCTGAGATAAGTTAATAGTGGTTCTACTGTGTCTAGAGGGTGAGTGCTGGGAACAAACTGTTGTCAGGTGCCAATTGATTTTCCTTATATGGGATAGTTGTTGCCATGAATACTAAGGCCCTTAGTATTTCTCTTTCAGGGCACTGGCTGCAGGAAGTCAGGTTGTGAAAGTAATCTGCAAGGCTCTGCACTTTTTCCTGAAGTAGGTAGGCTTTCATCTTTATGGTGTTCAGTCTGCAGCCCAGGAAAACTAAGTTTTAAGTTGGCTGCAGGGGAGGATTTTTTGTAGTCAATAGCAATCCCCAGCTGTGAGAGGAGGCTGAAGGTTAGATGGCAGTGTTGCACGAGTATAACAGGACAAGAGGCTTTGATTAATAAATCACCCAAGTAGGGAAAATATTGATTCCCTGTGTTCAACAGAAAGCAATTAATGGTATCAGACACTTTGTGGAAACTCTTGGGGCTGTGGAAAGCCCATAAGGCAAAGCAGTAAACTGAAAGTGAGATGACCCAGCACAGAACATCAGGAATGTCTTATATGTGTGTGTGTGGGGGGGGGTAAAGTGGAATATGGAGGCATCTAGAGATACTAGAAAAGCCTGAGGCAGAATGTGCAGGGAAAGCATTTTGAAAGTCAGCACTTTAGAAAAGTGATTAATAGAGGGAGATCTAGTATGGGTCTCCATTGTCATCCTCTCCTTGGTACTTGGCAATGTTTGGAGTAAAAGTCCTTTCCTCACAAATTCCTGGGATACTTTTTCTATTGTGCCTTGTGCCTGCAATTCCCATAGAAGGCATGGAAGCAGAAGCATCTGGTTGTAGGTAGGGGATGGCAGGTCATTTAGAGGAGAGATTTCCATTTGGGAATTGGTGTACCCCTTTTTTTTACAATCAAAAACGCCCATTTGGACTTCCAAAACAGCTGCACAATAATCAGTGACTTGATTTCAGCTCTCCCAGTGTAAAAAAAAAATTGAGAGATAAGAAAGTTTTAGTTAAGTAAGTTACTGCTTGTAAGTACACTGCCTGGATACCAGCAAAGAAGAAACTTTGAGACCCTGAAAGAAAATAAACTAGAAAAGTTGGAGAAAACACTGGTTGGGTAGAATCCTGCAGCTGTTTAGCAAAAAGCAGTTCAAACTCCAGCTTTGGGGTAAGAAATGGCTTCTAGTAATGAAGAGGGAAAAATCAAATGTGCTCTGAGGTGATTAAAATAAATAAAAAACACTAAAGGAGTATATACATTCAAACAAAAAAAAAAAAAAAAAGACTGGAAAAAATGGAGGAAGCTTTAGAGAGCTATTCAAATGAACCAATAAAAACTGCAAAAGTCACATGTAAAATGAAGAAAAAGCTGGCCGAGTATGAGACTACTCAAGATCGGTTTGAAAAAAAATGCTACAGTTAGAGAACACAGCAACCAGGAAAACCTAATAGTTGCTGCTGTACCAGAGAAACTGTAAAGAATAGACTGAATTAATTTTATGAAAGCACAAATAAGCAACAGGGCTGGTATTCCACATCATGATCTGTTAATTGAAAGGGTACATTGTGTGTATGCTCCAAACCTGGTCATGAGAAGGCAGTCAAGAGCTGTATTAGTAAAGATGCAGTTGTATCAGCAGAAATAATTGATCCTGACAAAATTGTGGCAAAAAGGCAAAGTGTTAAAAACTGGAGATGATAGAGTGCTTGCAGAAAATGATGATTCACTCTACAGCAGGTTGAAGAGAAGCAAATTTATACCAACAATCAGGGAATGTTGAGAGGCAAGTGTGAGACTTAAGCTGTTGTACCAAGCGGTCTTCAGAATATCTTTCCTGGGGGATCAACATCATTTTTGATGTAGAACAGGCTAAGGAGGAAATACAAAATTTGTCCACAAAAAAAGTCAGCCATCAAAAAAAAAAGGTCTCTGCTTTCTCACTCCTCTAATAATAAAGGTTATTGTATACAGAGACTTTGCCAGTGAAACCTTTTCCAATGTTTCCAAAGGAAAATACTTGACAGACAGAAAAAAAAATCACATGAGCTGACTAAAAGAATTGTGAGTAACTTGAATTTAAACCAGAGTCTAAGGTTGGGAGATGGAATGCTGAAATTAGTAAATGTGAGATTATAAAGCATCAACCACATTTGTGAACTATTGCTTTACAAGAAAAAGTGGAAAGACTGGACTTTTGTTGACTTTGTTAAACTTGTGGGGTACTGAAACACATATGCCTCACTTGATGTCATTAATGTTTGGAAGGACATCGAAAAGGAGAGAGGTAAAAAGTAACTAAGCAAAACATTTTTTATTTTTAACAGCATTTGTATAAAACATTTCATGATAAAAATTGCATGTTATACAGTATATATAGCATTTTCAGTTATTGTATGTGATAAAGATACTAAAATAAACAAGTGCCCTTTTCTTATTTTAGTTTAAGAAATGTAGGCATTATAATGTAAGAAAAGAAAGGCTGGACGAAAACATGTTTAAGTTAATATGCTGTAATCTTGAGTTGTTTAGGTAGGGGATGTGGTACAAAAGTGCACAGATCATAATATATGTACCTCTGGTATGTTCCATCTTTCTTTTGCATAGATGAATGTCTGGATAAAGGCCTTTGGCTTAATCTAACAATTTTCTGTCTAAACATAAATGTTCAATTTAAGTTGAGAGAATTGGAGACCTGCATATTTGGTACTCATGTTTTCATGGAGACAAGTTAACTAAAGGGGAAGCAATAAAAGCCAGAACACTATTTTAAGGCTAAAGGTTAATGATTTCTGAAAGCATACAAGTTATTTTTTACATCTGGGAGGAGAATTAATGTAAGACGAGAACAGACAGAAATTTGTGTTAAGTAGGAGAACAGGTTGTAACGTGTCTTAATATGGATGACATTAATGTTAGGTTAAGTTGGGTCTGTGTGTGCAGCTGTTGATTTGGGACAATTGTTCAAATCAGGAGAGTTAAACTTAATTTGAAAATGTACATATCCTTTTGTGTTTGTTTCAAGTTAAAAGGTTATGAGCATATTCTAGAGGTATATTTGTTTTTCATTAAAACATAAAGTCTTGTAAAATGTGACATAGGTTCAAATAAAGATAAGAAACAACTTATAATAGCTACAATAAACATTTTGGAATGTGAATGGCATCAAAGATGTAGATAAAATGGTAAGACTATTACATTATATTATGAAATGCAGAGTGCAAATAGCAATGCTACTGCAAACAGCAATGCTTGGAAAGAAGTAAGCATGTGAATTTGATAAAGAAGGGAAAGGGGAGTACCTACATTAATTACTACAGGTGCTCCAATAGTGATAGAAGAGGAGAAAAAAGACAGCAAGGGTAGATTTGTGGTAGTAAGAAGCAACTGGCAAGGGAGGAGGATTACACTGGCATGTATTCATATTCTATTTAAATCTGCTATTATGGAGCTTAAGAAAAAAGCAATTTTGGGAGAAATAATCAGCTTTTAGGTGGGGACTGGAACTTGATGTACAACAGTGAGGCTGTACCTGAGGGACCTAGAAAGAAAATATAACAAAAGAGGGTAGAGTTTTGAAGATGAGGGAAAATGCAACAAAAGAGGGTAGATGTTGGAAGACATTTATAAGATATTTTGCATTGAAGATGTGAATTCAGTAGTAGGGACTCAGAGAATTTACAAATTATTCCCCATGGTACAATAACTGGGTAGACTACACAGAAATTATATTTCACAGGAACATGTGCAATTAATTGAAAGCTTTGACACATCCAATAACTATTTCAGATTATGCACCAATAACAGCTTAGATAAAGCAGGGTAATGAAGTAAAAAATGAGACACTGGCTCTTCTCCATCTACCTGTTAAAAAGACATAAATCTAAGGAATGGGTAGTGGAAATTATTCAATTATTAGGGAAGATGGAAATTTCTTCAGAAGTTATAGCTAGTGAGTGAAACAAAATGAAAGCAGAGTTTAAAATAGGGTAGAAAGAAAAGAAAAAGAGACATGGTTAAAAAGTAACCAGCATTATTTAGAAGAGCTGACAAAGGTTATAAAGTATTGCAAAATATGGGGAATATCACAGAACAAGAACACGTGCAACTGCATAATGCTAAACAGAAAACAAGGGAGTATCTGGATAATATGCATGAGTTTAGAAAGATTGCGGTTAAGCAAGTTTTTTTGATAACTCCAAAACACAAAAACTCTTAGTACAATGACTTAGGCACTAGAAAGTAGAAAGGGCTGTTGCCAAACCTAGACAGCCTATAACAAGAAAAATAACCAGAGAACTTGTAGCAGTATTAGAGATTCCAGAAATTTTAAGACAATTTGTAAAAAGCAGAATAATGTGGAAAGTAAGTAAAAGTACAAATGGGAATATTTATGGAAGACCTAAGTATGCCAAGGTTAGTGGTACAGGAGGTTCAACAATTAAAATAGGAGGAGATGAAATAAAAATGGTGATGTGCAATTAATCTGCAGGAAAGTCTTCAGGAATAGATGGTAAACCTGTGGAAGTTTGAAAGATAATAGCGAAGAAAGTGAAAAAAGATCTATTAAGCTTTGTTTAGCAGTACTTTAAAAAAAGGGGGAAGTGCTTACATCTTGGAAGAAAGCTGTGGTGGCTGTAATTCCTAAATATGGTAAAGATCCATCAGACTCAGCTTCATACAGGCCCATTTCAATTTTAAACCTTGACTAGAAAATGTATGTCTATAATAGCTAAAAGAATAGCAAAGGTGTTGCCAAAATTGAAATATATGGACCAATATGGTTTTGTGGAGGGAAGTCAAACATTTGACAACATTAATACAACAATGATAATCCAGAGGGAAGTAGAATGTAAGAATATTCCACTGTTGTTTGTGGGCCTTGACGCAGAGAAAGCATTCAACAGAGTAAGCTGGGATTTTATGAACAGGGCAATGGAAGCATTTAAAATATCTGATACAATAATAAGGTTATAATCAGGTAGCCTATACAAGGGATTGGAGGCAAAAATTAAAGTGGAAGGGCTCCTGTCTGATAAGTTGCGTCTGAACAGAGGAACCAGGAAGGGGTGTCTTCTTTCTCCTTTGTTATTTGTGTTACAATTACAACCACTGGCAAAGAAATAAGGGACTCAGAAATTCAAGGATATAAAATTGGTATGGTAATCAAGAAAAATTGGCTTTATTAGCAGACAATATTATTTTGCACATAATAAAACCAAAAACTTCAGTGTTATGGAACATTCTGAGACAGTTTCAAGTTTTTCACACAATATAAAATCAATGAAGACAAAATAACTTGGTACAGCTATAAATTATGTATTCATACATGAATTGGTTCAGCAATACCTGTTTTTATGGGGACACAATAAAATGAAGTATTTAGGAGTGTGGGATTGTGTTATGGCAGCTAAAGATATATGGGAAGAAACTAAACAAAATACAATACAAAAACTAAGAAACTGGAAACTCTTGATTATTGATTAGGATAGCAAGATACAAGCACTGAAAATGTTTTTACTCCCTTTAGTTTTATACACAGGTAAGGTACACTTTATCAACCAGAGGAGAAGATGTGGTCAGCAATAAAGAAAGTTACCCCAGTACTGTCCTCTGTACCACTACTGAACAGAGAGAGGTCCTAAATGTTTTATCACATGCATGGGTCCCCTCAAATTATCTATAGTATGATCCCAGTTATTCTCTTTAGGGATAAAACATAATTATCAACCATGGGATGGATAAAGCCAATTTATAACTAAATGGGATAGGTTATTTCAAGCACAAAAAGGGAAAAATGACTACACTTAAAATGGCCCATTAAGGGCAGCTACCCTAGTACTTAAATATGACCCTATAAGAGTTGAAGGATTTCATCTGGAAGGGGAAAATAGCAAGGGCCAAGTGGGATATGTTGATCTTTCTAACAAAACAAGGTGGCTTAGGTTTACCCATTTTAAAGTGATTAGTTACACAGTTAAGTTTCATATACATAACACAAGCAGAAAGCTATAATTCAAAGTGAAAAGGGATGATGAAGTAAGGAGCAAATGGGATTTTTGGATGTAGATCCTTAAGGAGAATAACAAAAGCCATACAGAATACTATACTCAAAGTATCGGAAAGTATTCTAAGAACTAAGCTAACATGAGAATGGATAAAGGAGATTCTGCCAATAGAGATGACTGCAATTATGGGTACAGAGAATAGGCAAGAAGGGGACTGGAATTTACTGCAGAAAAGTACCAAAGGATTGGGAAAAAATAACTAGAGAATGAAAGGAAAGTGAGTAGAGGCCAAGAAAATATTTGGACTGCAGGAAAGAGACTGCCTTACCTATCTGGGACTGATAGAGGATACCAAGAGAAAGAACTGCTCTGGTAGAGGTTTTCTTTTAATATAGAACAGAAGCTGCTGTTAAAAAAGGGATAATTCCTACGGCATATAAAATATTGTACAATAACTATAGGAATCAGAGAAGGTTAGAAAAGATTGGGAAGATAGATTGGATGTGCAGTTCACAAGGAAACAATGTAAGCACATGTGTATGGCACCCAAATATAAGTATAGAAGATTTAGAATTTTTACTTTGAAGTGTCTGCATACTTATTTGTATATCTCAAGAAGACTCCAAAGAATTTTTTCCTCGGGTAGATGGCAAACATTGGCAGTATGATGGGGAAGAAAGGGGTAACTGGGAAAATATGTTTCGGGAGTGTAATGAGTTGGCAGCAGACATTAAAAATTCTCTACAGAGTACTCTGTCAGAAATATTTGGTGAGTAAATTGGTAAGGAAATTATTTTTCTGAGCTAAGATACAGGATCTGAATTGCCTCGACATAGTAAGGCCTTGTTAAGTTTAATTTTGGTGTCTGCCAAAAAAGCAATTGCAAGAAAATGGAAATTAAAATCGAAACCAACTGTATTTGAAGTAATGAATATTAACAGAGATAAAAGAACTGGAAGTGGAATATCTAGAAAAGGGTATGAGCACACTACACAGAAAAAAATGGAAACTGCGAATAATGAGGTTTAAGGGAAGGTACGAATTGAGCAATTTATGTAATGCTGGATTGATAATTGTATAAAGGCATGTATGTGATGTATAATGTTTGCAACTGTAAGCATATTAACTTCCTTTGTTTTCTTTTATATGAATGCATGTTTGCCTACGTTTTAAGTGATAATTCAATAAAGATGCTAAATAAATATTTACACAAAAAACACCCATGTGGTAATCATTTCCCAGGTGGAGACTGACTGGGTGAATCTTTCTGAGAGTGGAAGGGTCTGGGTGGGTGTGAGACTTTGTAGATAGTCACACAGAGACTTGCTTCCAAAGTTAGGTCTCCCAGAAGAGGAATCTCTCTGTGGTTTGTCTTGGAATTTCTTTCTGGGGTCACTACTGTGTTTCTAGCTCTGCATGAGATCCTCTTAAAAAAACAAACAAAAAAAACCCCAAAAGGTAGATTTTGGGGGGTTAATTGCTCTGGTATCCATGTACAGAGATTAATAGAAGCTGTCTGCAGTCCTTCATGGTTTTCCCCCGCTCTTTTAGGGTGTTGAAAAGACTGGCTGCCTGAAGTCCAAACAGGAAGTTTTTGGCTAAGGGGAATCTATAAGTCTTCAGGAATGGATTGATTGTACAACCATGCATAACTACAAAGGATGGAACCATTGGCTGCTGCTCTGGATGAGGCCTCCAGCATCCTAACTGCATTTAATGCTGCATCTGGCTAGTTGTGTAGCATGAGGCATTTGCTGTTTAGAATCTGTCCCTTGTGGGTCCACCACTACCTTGTTTAAGGAACTGAGGATGATTATCAAATACTCGGGTCATTTATATTTGGTAATTTACAGCTCAAAATGCCAAAGTAGAAGAGGTATAAACCTTTCTACCCCACTAATTCATAGCCCTACTAACCTTGTCTGAAGGGAGAGCATTGGTGTTGGGAAGTAGCTTGGAAGATTTATCAGAAGAAAAAGATAATCCAGAGGGATCTGGCACAAGATTTTTAAACAAGAATTTAACACCATCAAGGACTTTACAAAACCTGTCTAGCCCTTTGGGGGTAGGATGATGTGACTCAGGGACAGCAGAGGTGGCTTGAAAGGCATACAAGGAGGCCTTAACGGGGGGGGAGGGAAGGAGTGCCCATTTTCAAGAGCCTGTAGTATCTTTTCTGAACCCCTGTAATCTGCCAAGACTCCCACTAAAAATATATCATCATGTTTAACATCATCTCTTCAAAAGAAGCTTCTGCACAGGACAGTCAGGAGAGATGGAGACTTCATCCTCTGAATGGAGGTGGTCAGGGGAGTTGATATGACATGAACATGCCAAGGAATGATTTGAATCAGAAGCCTCCAAGAATCTACAGGAACCTTTTCTATGGTGGTGGTGGTGAGGAACTAGGAAGAAAAGGATGGCGTGTCTTCAGGATCATAATGGTCTTGTACAGGCCTTGATACAAGTCCATCCATTCATTATTCCTAGGAGGAGAGAGAGGTTTTTTTTTGGCATTTCTTTTTTGGAGTGACATCTGCCTGAACCAAATGTGGTGGATCAGATCCCTGACGTATCTCAGTAAGTTCACCTATGGTCTCCTCCCTAACAAGTATTTGGGGAACACCCTCTGGACCCTCCATAATATGTAGTTCAGCTTTATAAGTGACTTCTTCAGTCATAACAGCCTCTAATACCATACCAGCCTCTGACAGGGTCTTGGTAGAGGGCATCTGAGGAGGAACCAGATGTACCACAGGTTCTAAAATCCCAGTGGGTATGTCAGAGTCAACAGAGTTTCTGGCCTACGTCTTTTAAGCTCCTTCTTATGAGGTAGTACTATGTCAAGTACTATGTCTGGGGAAACAGAATCAACCTTCTTGGAGTGGGCCAAGCATTTAAGACATTGGGTCTCCAGGAAAGTATTGAGTGAGGCCAAATGGGATGACTGGTAACTGGAACAAGCCTTGCAGTTATGCTCCACTCCTAAGCAGAAAAGAAAAGTACAGTTTTGAACCTACCATAAATGTAGATGTTTGAGTGTTCACCCTGCTGCAGTCATCACACTTGGGTTATCCTGCCGTCAGGCAGTCCCACAGTCGGCCCGAGTTCCAAAGTCTTGGTCCAACGTCGGTTGCTGTTGCTTCTTCCCTGATGTCAGTGCACCAGGGGTATATAAGAGGCATCCAACGCCATTTTCTTCAGTTTTTCTTGCCCCAGATGTCAGGTGCCCCCAATAGGTAGGCAATATATATAGTGCTATATAAAAATGTACATATAAAAATAAAACAATACCTTCAGACACAAGCAAATACACCACAGAGGTTGTATAGGATAGAAAGGTATAGATAAGTCCAGCTAGTTCAGAGGGGATGGAGGGAGGGTAACGTGGACTGCAGCAGGGTGAACACTCTAACATCTACATTTATGGTAGGTACAAAACTGTACTATGTTCATCGTATTACACTACTGCAGTCATCACACTTGGGTTGAATCCCAAAGCTAAGGATGGGTGGTGGAGTTAAACAGGGTTAGAAGAAGCTAGTAGGCCCTCCAAAACTGCAGTGGCAAAACCAGCTCTAGACTTGGAATATAGAGATAAGTAATAGTGTTTGGTGAAGGTGTGCACTGAACTCCAAGTTGCTGCTTCCAGAATATAATTGGTTGACACCCCCCCTGAGAAAGGCTGCTGATGTAGCTGTAGCCCTGGTGGAGTGGGACCTAATGTTAGCAGGTACCGGTTTCCCATGATGCGTGTAGCAGAAATGTATGCAATGTCCTATCCATTTTGAAATGGTCTGTTTTGAGATAGCTTTTCCTTGTGATCCTGCAGCATAGGATACAAAGAGCTGGTCAGATTTTCTGAAAGCCTTAGTTTTATCCTAGTAATGTAATTGCCTGTGAATGTCCAAAGAGTGCAGGAGTCTTTCTCCTTTGTTCTGGGAATTTGGAAAAAAGGTGGGCAAATGAATGGTTTGGTTTAGGGCCACACTGGATACTACCTTTGGCATAAAGGAAGGGTTAGTTCGTAGATAGACTCTGTCTTGATGAAAAATGAGGAAAGGCTCCACTGCCATTAGTGCCTGTAGCTCTGAGACTCTTCTAGCTGAAGTTATTGCTAGTAGCAGGGCAGTTTTCCATGAAAGAAATTTTAAATCAGCTGAAAAAGCTGGTTCAAAGGGCGGCAGTGTAAGCTTTTCCAAAACAAAGTTGAGATCCCAAGTAGGTGTTGGTGCTCTCCTGGGCAGTCTTATGTTTTTAGCCCCTCTGAGGTAGTCTTAGGAGTGGATGTGAAAATAAAGGAGGATCCATGTTGTAATGAGCTGAAATTGCTGAGGCGTGGATCTTAATAGATGAAAAGGAAAGTCCTTTGTGCAACATCTCAGTTAAATATTGTAGAATCTGAGGAATGTTTGGATCAAGGGGATTTTTGGCCTTTAGCCTGGTTCCAGGTGCAAAATCTTTTCCATTTGTCTGAATAGGTTTTCCTGGTGCTGGACCTCCTGGCCTCCAGAATGACATCCATAACAGCTTTGGATAGAGGTGTTGGCTGGTTGTTTAGGTAATTTGCCATGCAGCCAGGTTTAAAGTCTTGAGCTGGCTGTGTAGAATCTGATTGTCTCGCTGGGTGAACAGGTGAGGAATTTGTGGTAAAATCCATGGTGGGCCGTGGGCCATGTTCCTTAGCATTGGATACCAGTGCTGGTGTGGCCAGTCTGGTGCAATGAGTATCATTTGTGGCCTCTCTAATCTGACTTTCAGCAGCACCTTTGCTAGAAGAGGCAGTGGAGGAAAGGTATACACTGTTAATGTTTTCCAACTGCATGAGAGGGCGTCCATTTTCCAAGCTTGTGGGTGGAATGTCCTTGTGCAAAATTTTTGAAGTTGGTAGTTTTGGGGGTTGGCAAACAGATCTATGTCTGGGCATCCCCATTTTTGAGTTGTTATTGCAAATACTTGTGGATCTAGTTTCCACCCATGGGGATCCATGATGTTTCTGTTTAGGTCGTCTGCCAATGTGTTTTTCTTTCCTGGCAGGAATTGTGCTTGCAGTTGAACTTGGTAAGACAGTGCTGTGTTCCACAAGGTCATTGCTTGCCTGCATAGAGGGTAAAAGTGTGCCCCCTTGCTTGTTTATGTACCACATTACTGTGGCATTGTCCGTCTTTATTATTAGTTGTCCTGGGTGTAAAAGGTCCTTGAAAGCTGTTAGGGCATTCTGTACTGCTAGCATTTCTTTTTGTTTGATATGCAGATGCCTTTGATCTGTAGTCCATTTGCCCTGAATGCACTGTCCTGCCATGTGTGCTCCCCAGGCATAGTCTGATACATCTGTTGTCATAGTTTGCCTGGCTGTGGGTAAGGTGAAAGGCTGACCCTTGTTGAGGTGACATGCCTGTGCCCACCACAGAAACTCCTGTTGAAGGCAGGGAATGAGTGGTATCATTGTTTCCAAGCTGTGGCTGTGCTGAGTCCATACGCTTTTCAGGTACCATTGTAATTTCCTCATATGCAGTTTTGCAAACGGTATTAGTAGTATGCAAGATGCCATGAATCCCAAGGCCTGCAGAATTTTTCTTGCAGGGAGTTGGGTCTTTGTTGCCATTATTTTGAAGTATTGAGTCAGCTGTTGTTGCTTGTCTGGCGTGAGATAAGCCATCTGGGCCGTTGTATTCAAGCTGGCACCCAGGAATATCATGTTTTGTGAGGGCACTAGTTTTGATTTCTTTTCGTTTACTGTGTACCCTAGGCAACTTAGAAGGTGTTTGACAAATGGCAGATGCTTTAAAAGAATGTCCTTGCTTTCTGCTTGAATAAGGCAATCGTCCAGGTATGGGTATATTTGAATTCCTCTTTGTCTGCAGTATGCAATTACTGGTGCCAGTCATTTTGTGAAGACTCTGGGCAGTGCAGAGAATTGATAATGGGTTGAACCTGCAATGAAGCGGCGGTATCTTCTGCAATTTTGTCTGATAGGGACATGCAGGTATGCCTCCTTGAGGTCCAACGTTACTAGCCAAGCCTTCTTGCCCAGCATGGGAAGAAGCTGCTGCAGTGTTACCATCTTGAATTTTGGTACTTACAGATAGGTGTTCAGAACTGAAAGATCCAGAATGGGTCTCCATGCTTTGTCCTTTCTTGGGACTAGAAAGAGTCTTGAGTAAAATCCTTGTCCTTGCTCCTGTGTAGGTACCTGTTGAATGGCTCTCATGTCCATGAGAGCTGTAATTTGTTTTTGTGCCTCTGCCCATTAATTTGGTGGCAGGTTTGGCATTCCTTTTATCCTTAGCAAGGTATGAAAGTGGAATCTGTATCCTTGAGAGACCATGTTTAGGACCCATTTGTCTTTTGTGATGATGTGCCAGTTGTCTGCAAAAAGTGCTAATTTCCTCCCAAGGGAGCTGCCAAGAGAGATTTGCTTGGTAGTTTGAGGGTTGAGTCATTGTGTTTGTCTTCTGCTAGCTTGGGGCTTGTCTTCTCCTCCTTTCTGGGTAGCAGTACCCCATTGGCGAGGTTTGTAAGGGCATTGTGACTGACCTCTGCCCCTTGGGCGTCTGTATTTGCCCCTCTGTGATCTGTCAGAAGCTGGAAAGGACCAGTTTTTTGTTTGCCAATTTCTGCTGAAACGAGGGGGTTGTACCTGTAAAAAATCCTTGACCGTCTGCACAGACTTTGCCTTATCCTCCATTTTCTTTAAAACCTCTTCTGCTCTGACACGAAATAATACATCCTGCTGTAAAGGTGCATCCAATAATTTTGCTTTAACATCATCAGGTAGGGTTTGTTCTTTTAACCAAGCATGTCTACGTATGACAGACCCAGTAACAGCTGCTCTACAGGAAGCTTCCAATGAATCAAATCCACATTGTAAAGTATGTTTGCCCACCTGTTCAGCTGCATGCAACAGATCCTGCATTTCCTTGAATTCAGACTGTTCAGAATGTGTGCTCATTTTTTGTTTTAATTGAGACATTAGGAATTGCTGATATTTCAGCATGTGAAACTGACAATTTAATGCTCTCATAGCCAGAGTAGCTGACGTGTATATCTTCTTTCCCCATCTATCTAGGGCTCTGGAATCCCTTTCAGAGGGCACAGGATTTTTAGCCATAGAAGCTTTAGCCCCTTTGGGACCCTGGGAAATTGTTTCTGGGTCAGCCACACGGCTTTTATAAAGGAATTTGTGTGAGTCAGGTAATCTGTAGTATCTGTCTGGTTTGGCTGGAGCAGGAGGTAGAGAGTCTGGATTTAGACTAGACTCCATGTAAACATCATCCACAATGTCTAAAACTGGAGGGATAGCAAGTGGTCTGTGCTGGGGTAGTAAAAGGAACTCTCTGAGCCTTTTCTTAGAATCAGAGTAGTCCTGGCCTTCCCAGTGGAAATGTTCCCTCATGGTATGTAAAGTTTCCCCAAAGGAGTAGTCTTCAGGGGGAGATGCTGAGGGAATAGAGTCTTCAGCATCAGAGTCTTCATAAGTGGAAAAAGCGTAATCCTGTTCCTCAGAAGAATCTGAGAAAATTGAAACCTGGTCAGAGGAAGCATAATCCTCCTCTTGTCTTGGTCTTTTATCTGGAGGGGGATGACAACCCCTGATTAGGGTAATCAAATCTTCAGCCATCTTAAGCATCTGTTTCTTAGGCATGGGGCCTTGAACTGGAGACTGATGTACAGTCTTTTTTCGTTTTAATGGAGTTTTAAACTTAGCAAAAGATTTAATAGTGAGTGTAGTCTGTCTGAAGACACCTTCTGCAATGGAAGATGTTTCTACTGCACCGGGATCTCCTTCTGCTCCGGTGTTGGAAGGGCCTAATGAAGATGGCTGCGACGGCCTAGTACACTCCGCCTGAGAATCTGCAGCTGTCTGGGGTTCCAATTCTGTGGTCATCAGGGGCTGCGTAGGTGCCTCACTGAAAACCGGAGAACCGGCAACAGGCCCAGCAGAGGCCTCTGAGTCTGGCTTGGTCCTAGGCTGCCTGTCCTTATCCTTGCGTTTTTTATGCATCCCGGTCATCGGCTGCGTTGACGGCATGATATAATTAAATTTCCTACCAAAGTAATGCCGTGTGAAGTCAAAACGGCTTTTGATAGTTCGTTTATTAAACCTAGCACAAAACCGACAACCTGTGACGTCGTGGTCTGGGCCTAGGCAAGGAATACAATAAGAATGGAAGTCCTTATGAGGTATTTGCTTCCCACAAGAAATGCAATTGTTAACTTTTTCTGACATCGGACTGAAGCAAGAAAAGGTTCCCCAATGGGGTACTTAGCTTTACTGAAGACTTCGGACTGAAATTCGATTAGAACATCTCAGGTGTCGGCCAACCGGCACTTGAGAACTGCTTCTGCGTCCGACACCGCGCGACAAGAAAGACTGAAGAAAATGGCGTCGGATGCCTCTTATATACCCCTGGTGCACTGACGTCAGGGAAGAAGTGACAGCAACCGACGCCGGACCAAGACTTTGGAACTCGGGCCGACTGCGGGACCGCCTGACGGCAGGATAACCCAAGTTTGATGACTGCAGCAGGGTAACACAATGAACATCTGGGTATGCAAGTTTTTGTATCGAATTTGCCTACTGCACTCACACTTACCAGTATTAGAGGTCAGTTAGGAGGGGTAAACCAAAACACTTTAGAAAAGCAAAGGAAAGTTCCTTGGGGCACTTATCTGTTTACTCAAAGCAAAGGTACCAAAAGCCAAACAAACAGTCCAATGCATAAGTGACCTGTGTTTTGGCTAGTGGCAAGATAGTCTAAGGAATTATGCTCATAACATCCTCCTCTATATCTCTATGATTACAAGCTGGGATCACACATTGGACATACTGTCCTGGGATGGTAAAGCTTTGGTACCCCATCAAGACATCAGCGGTGGTAACCCATTCATTATGAATACTGCAACAGTGATTTCAGTCAGGATGTCATACATCACCCAGAAAAAACTAAAACAATGTAGGCAGCAGCACACTGAATACTGTACCACTGTCACCTTCAGATATCAAAATAAAAGAAGCAGATTTTCTATTATGAAAGGCACTAAAAAGAAGCAAGAGCAAGTTCTGGATCCTTGCTGTCCTGTTGGGTCCTTTTGGATAGCGCATTTTTGAAGAAGGTCACGGACCTCTGTGAGAACCAACTTCCTTTGGTGGGGTGGAACATCTGGGAGTGACTTCTGAAGTGGGGGGGGTTGAACAGAATGACAAACCCTGGACACAATGTTTAGTACCCACCAGTCTAAGGTGATGGTCAGCCAGGCTAGTTGGTGCAGGGATACACAACCCCTGACTGCCTCCAGGGCAGGACAGTTGGGCAGCACTTCAGGGGCACTGCTGGGGCTCTTCAGAGAAAGACTCTCGAAGGCCCTGATTTTGTAGACCCCCTTTGCCTCTAGTGCAGTGCCTGTTGTTGAATCCTCTTCCCCAGCCAGAAGAGGAGGATTCTTATGGAGCATCCTGAACAAAGACTGTGCCTTATGGAACCATAGCTTCTTACTGCCCCTCTAAGTCTTAGAAAAGGACCATTGGGGAGTAGCAAACTTGATCCCAACAACCGACAATGTCTTACCTTCCTGCTCACTGTGGTTCAAAGTCTCCTTAACTGAAGGACCAAAGTGGTGGACCCATCAAAAGGGGCATTAGTGAAGGTCGCCTTGAAGTTGTCTGCAAATCCACATAGGCACAGCCAGGTGTGGTGTCTGATGGCAATGCCTGTACCGCTCGAGAGGTGGCCTCAACTGAGTTTGAGATCAACCTCATCGAGGCACTGGCTAGGGAGGTGAGAGTAGCAAACTTCAGAGACACCACCTTCAAGCTCTCTGGAAGCAATAACTCTGAAAGGGAAGTGTAAAGCTCCGACACCAAATCCCTTTGTAGCAGGGTGAAATGTGCCATGTAGTTAGCTGACCTCTGCCCAAACATGGCTGAGGCATACACGTGCTTCCCAAAACGTTCTATAGCCCTAGACTTCCTCCTCCTTGGTGGCCGCGGCAACCACAATAGCATTCACTGGTACACCTTTACTCCAGAAGGACATCTCTTTTGGTGGGCTAGGGAACTTGTATGCCCTCTTGGGCACCGGTTCTACTGTGTCCCGCTCCTTCCAAACTCTGCTGGCCATGAGCTGGACCAACTCGTCTATGGGAGACACACCCAGGAAGTAGATGGGCCCACGCCGAATGCCTCCAGGAACACTGACTCCTCAAAGGACAGGGTTGGGGGAGCCACTCTAAGGATTTCTAGGATGTCACCAAAGGACATCTCCTCAGGCAGAAGTCTGGGGGACTCATCCCCTTCATTGAAGTCTGTGTCATCTATAAAAGACTCCCAAGGGGAGACAAGGTGCCTCCTTTTGCACGACCTCTTTCAAGGAGACTCCGCCGGGGGCTCTGGGGAGGACTTTGAGGAGGAGGGGACCCCAAGGGTGATAACTCCCCTATGAAGGCCTTCATGGGGTGCTTGAATCTAGACCAAAGACAAGGACTCACCCCCCAACATGGAACCAGGTAATATAGGGTTCAGAGCTGAGGATGAGGAAGCTGACCAACTGGACACTGTCCTCTCTATCACCCGAAAGGTTGAGGGACTGTATGAAGCTCCCTCCTCCCTCTCCCCACCAGCTGAGGCTGTGTGGGGAGGAAAGAGGGACCCCAGCCCAGTACCCACACCCCTGGACGATATTGGTCCCAGGCTGTCCAAGGCTGAAACCCCCAAGGGAAGAGAACAATGTGACAACTCTGGACCAGAACCCACCCCTCGGTGACCCAGGTGGACATCTGGGGCATGAGGTAAGGATGATCCAGAGGGAAAATGAGTCTACCCCAACAGGGACCCAGGAGGTGTAGGAGTAGGGGTATTTCCTGACACCAACTGACTCCCCTTCGCTGAGCCCCGAACCTCGGGCACCAAGCTCTCTGGAGTAGTCAGGGAGAGAGGAACATGGCAAGGGGACAGGAGCACACCTAGCTCCATTTTTGCTTTAAGGAAGCTACTCATCATCTGGTCCATATCCAAGGGGAGTAAACCCCTGGTGAACCTAGAAGAAACAGAGCTGTGTCCCAAGTGGGTCAAAAGCCTATGGTCCCTAGAAGAGGACCTGCTGGGCCTCTTCAGATCCAAGAACCTAGACCAGACTGGGGAATCAATAATAATGCTGACAGAGCCTATGGATCTGAGCCAGCCCAGTGCTAAATCATCGGATCTGACCAAGTCATAGGAGCAGATGGAGACCTAGTCACCTCAGTCAGATACGAGACCCTGCCAGCCTTGGAGGGTTCGGATCTGGCTGTAGAGACCATGGCACTTGGACCCCAAGAGCCTCAACTGTTTTGAAGAGTAGTCCCTAGAGTAGGTGCGTGTCCTTTTGGGATCTGAGGGCATCTTCGAGGGAGATGCTGAGACTAAGGGACCCCCTGAAGCTAAGCCCTTCAGCAACAGTTTATTCCTATGGCCTAGGAGAGCCCAGGGATTGAAGCTGGCACAGATGTCACAGTCAACCTCTAAATGGTGCTCTCAACAGCAGACACACTCCATGTGAGTCAGTGGGGGCCAGCTTCTGACCACATGAGGAGCAGCATATAAAACTCACAGGCTACTCAGCCATCCCTGCACACACACACACACACACACACACACACACACACACACACACACACACACACACACACCACAAAAAATAAAGCAAGGTGAAGAGAGAGAAGGGAAGAAAAGGCGGGAAGGGACCTAATGCCAGTGACAAACTACTGAGAAGGGAGAAAAGCCTAGCACCAAACTACACTAAAAACACTACTAACCCTAAAGAATCAGAAAGAGAGGGAAAAAATGAAGTAAAACCCTTAAATAAAATAGGTTACTTATCTAAATGCTTGCCCGAGCTCGGGAACTGTCTGTTCACGACCGCTGCAAACGAGAACCAAGGATCATGGGTAGTAGGAAGTAATGAGAGGGGAGGAGTTTGAGCTCAGGAGCTGTCACTCACTTTTGCCGGCTCAGATCAGAAGTCTGATCCGTAACCCATCCATGATCAATAATGACACGGATAGCATCAGATCACAATTGAGCCCAGTACACACACTAAACTCCTAAGAGTAATCATTCATCACAACATGAAATTTGGCCATCACATATCTCAAACTATTAAGAAAGTAATAAAAAATGGGTGCACTGTATAAAAACAAACAATTCCTAACTAACATTACCAAAGTAGCCCTTGCTAGAACGCACCTGTGCTCTACACTCCTTTAAGCCTCTCATACTTACAGACCTTATAAAATATAACCCATGTAAACTGGAAACTTGCTATAATAAAAGAGCTAAATTTGCCACCGATTCCCCATACAGAACTCACCATTGTGTAGGACTACAAAAGCTGTCTTGGCTAGAATTTCCCGGTCTTCTTCACTACATCCAACTAACAATGGCACACAAATTATTTAATCAACCTGGCAAAGTACCTATCCATCAAAACCTTCTAGAACCTTATTCTAACCCTAGAATACTTTGCTCAAACAACAAATACTTAATAAAAATCACAAAAGCCACCAACTTCTCAGGCGATCCACTCTACTCCAGTTATGTAGCAAAAATCTGGAACTCCATACAACTCAGAACTTTAACTAATATTACCCACTTTAAAAATGTTCAAAGACCATTTAACAAACAAATGGATATGCTTTTGTAATTCTCCAGGTTAAAAACATACATCCTGCCCTTTCTTCTATTATCACTACTTCCCTACTGCCTTCCAGCTCAGATGTCAAGGTCTTCCTGATTCCCCCTCATTCTAAGTCTCTTTCTACCAATCCAAATAATTACCATCATTTCACTATTTCTCCCCCCTGTTAATAGAGCAATCCCTAATAACTAACATTCTTCTAATCTCAAACTTTCTATTCATTTTTCCTTCTATTGCTCAACATCAGTCTGACTCTTGCAGTACGCTGAAACTTCCCCTTACTACTTCTGCTCACCACGGACCTAACCACTTCTTTACACTCCTAACCACCAATATCACTAACCTCACAAACTACTTTCACCTCTTCTCATATTTCTAAATTGATAACACCATTCCTACCACTATACATATTGACTGAAAACTTCTTAAATTGTCAAATTCATTTTCATTATTTTCAAACTGAATTTGTAAAATTGTTACTCATGAAATTTGTTAGTTTCTCCTTATCTATTGCAACTATATTTTTTGTTTAAAAAACTATAGATCATCCTGTCTTTGTATAATGTGATCTTATGTAATTTTCTTTTTGTGTACAGTATAATTTGGAGCTTTCCTCCTTGGGCCTCTGCTGAAAATGGGCCTACACCCAGTCGGGCTTTCCCGATAAACAAAAGTAAAATAAATAAAATAAATAAATACATACTTTAGTATTAGATTCACAGTTTTGGCATTAGCTCTTCCAGTGGTTCATTCTAGGCACAGAATGCATAGAATTTCTGAAGAAGCCATATCAATCATTGTATTTATAGATTTAGAAGATAACAATTGTTAAAACCTTTGTGTAGAGTTCAAGTTTTATAACCATAATTAATTTTATAACAAGGAAATGTGTGTTTTCAAAGTTTCTTTCAGGTGTTTTTTTTCTTCTTCAAAATCTATAAAATGCAGCATTTTACTCTATAATGGATCTGATAAATGAGGTATAAAGTGGTACACTGATCTCCCTATTGTGGCCAGGTATACCCTTTTGAGGAGACTGGAAAGAGATTATCCAAGCCTGACGTTGGTAACTACATACTGGTCAAAGCTTAAATTACTACGGTTTCCTTCTTTAATGGTGGTATCAATTATTATGTGACCATTTATTTTGTAATCATAATTTATGACTCAAGCTAGGGCAAAAGTAGATCGTATCCATCAATGTTCAATTCTTCATTTTGTAAAAACTTGTTCCCTCCTCTTTTTGATGACTCACAACCATGTAGCCAACTGCTAAGGCCCTTATTTATTTATTTGTTCTCTTTATGGGTGAGAGATGAGCAGCTACCAGAGAGCTTCTACTCTGCAAACCTTATGTCCTCTGTTGCCACAATCACTCCAGAGGTGGCCATGCAATGGGTCCAGAGCAGGGTTATCACTTCCTTTCAATTGTGAAGTAGCCTCTAAGGCAATCCCTCAATAAAAAGATAGCTTCTGTAGCTCCCTATTCTCCACCAAGTACACACTACATGGGGATGCACCCACAATACATCCCACAACCTCAACCAGGAAAGGTGGGCAGTCACTGCCTCTACAATTCTCTACTTCTGCAGTTGTCTCCTCTGACCATTACTCAAACTGGGATGCAGTCATGGCTCCATCTGTGTATACCACAGAGGCAGCTGTAGTAAAAAATACTTTGTGGAGCAACTAAAAATGAGAACATATACAGTTTATTCCACTAAAAAGTTGTCGAGCTATAAGGATAACTATGCTAACTCACAAGGAGGTATACAATATGACAAACAACAAAAGTGATATTCAAAGTTAAAGGTTTATATATTGGTTAAAATTGATATGTCTCTCACATCTAGTGATAATATGTGGCTAACAAGTACATCTATTGATCATAGGTGGATTTAGCTTAGTGCGCTGCAGGCTGAAATGATTCACAAACCATCTTAGTAAACTGACCACCTTAAGTGACAAGATTCACTGCCCAAAGCAAGGCACGGCCAACAAAATACGCACCAGTACCCAAGACACTACCTTTCAACCTCAGAGTAAGAAATCTGGACAAAGCATAAAGTAACGGGGGAACAAAGGCCCAAAATAGTGTCATATTTTAAATATTGCTCTTATAAACTTTAAAAGTTGCCAGAACAACAGGATTTGTGTTAGCATGCATTTTTTGAAGGATAAGAACTGAAACTTAATTTTATGGCATTATTTAGTGAAAAAATGAGGAACAGACTAAAAATGAGAGGCAAAAATCTGGACAGCTGAGAGGTATGAACTACAACACACTTAAACAAGGCTTAATGATGACTCAATGGGTCTCATTTCAATGAGAATGGAGGAAATTGTAAACGGGTCTAACTACTCAACTGCTGACAACAAAGACAGCTGTAAAACACAAAACTGAAACATTAAAAAATACAGTTATTTTCACAGGATTATGCATCCTATACCTTCTAGTGTAGAGACTTTGCCCCACACTCAAACTTCTAAATATACTGTATCTGTGGGCTGCATAACCTGCGAGTAAAAATCAACATTTAAGTAATCTTTTACATGTTCTCTTGACAGAGTTTGCCTGACCGCAAAGCAGTATAAAGACATACATTCTATGTTTAACACACAGCAGCCGGCAAAATCAAACACTTCCCTCTCCTTCCCTGAAAAATGAAGGATTCACGGAGGCTCAAGGAAATGACACAATAACTAGGCAACCATTATACAGCTATATTTAATGCTTCACCCCGAAATCCTTTGCATATGTAGTTCTGACATCAAAATACATTTTACTGTGTACAATATGTAAATTTACTTGCAAGAGCTGAAAATACAGGCACAAAGCAAGTAGTAAACCTGAGTTTACAACACATAAACACCTTAAAAAAAAAACAAACATTTTCTCTGTGCTGCGTGAGCACTCAAAGGAGCATGTGCAATGAGTGCAGGGTGAGGCTACCATTCATTTTCACAAGTAAGCCTAACGTACAAGCTGCAAGGTATGTACTTCAATATGGAGAATAGCAGGAACTATGCACCACCTAGCACTGTGGGTTCCAACAACAGCAGCCTGACATGAGGAGAGTGTGTGCGCACGCGTGTGTGGTGGGTGGAGTGTCTCTGCAGCAACTGAAATGTCACAGTTAATTCCAACATTCGTATAATGAGCAGTTAGTACCATGAAGACCAAGGGTGGTCCAAAAAACACAGAAGCTGAAGAGTCCAACCCAGAGCTCCCTGTTGCATCCCATCTAGTCTTCCAAAGAAATGACCTCCTGGGTCATCTCTGCAGGTACATATAACTGACAGTGGAAAATGTTTACGGCCACGCTAATAAATGCAAGTATCGAAGTTGTTCTCTCAGTTTTATGGCTCACTCCCAACATGGACTGCAACAATGACAGCATCATAGCTATGATGCTTCCTGGGAGTGCCTTGACAATGCAAATCTTTGCAGACAGTGAAGAAAACCCAAATGGCAGCATGCTGTAATGGAAGTGGTACCCACCCAGATCAAAGCAGCCAAACTCTTCTGAAGGAACCCAGTCATGCAGGTATAACAGGCATTTCCAGTGACATCACCCAAGCCCCTTACAACTGCAACATCATCATTCATTTCTGGATATGAAGGATAATATGACTTCATCTTATTCTGGACCTCAGCGGTTTTACTGAGCACACTCAGTGTGCAAGATTCCAGATGGGGATTTAGAAGTGTAAAGAATTTTGAATTCTGAAGAAACATAGCTTCTCATTCTTCCAAGGAACAGTGTCCGGAAAAGCCCCAAAAGGAGATGCTTTGTTTTTTAGTGGGTCTAGTACAGCCTCAAAAGGAGATTTTTTTTTTTTTTTTTTTTTTTTTTAGTGGAGTCCTTCCCGGGAAAAGGCCTGAGTTCTAAAACAGTCTACTACCACCATATCCAGAACACACTAGTCCTCTGTAATGGCTTTCAAATCTGGGGATCATTTGGAGAAATATTGTCCCTTGGGCAGATCTAGGCAATAGTAAGAGCTGAGATTGCTGGGCCACTGAGATGTTCCTCATGCATGATTTAGGTGGCAGAGTAGGACAAGACTATGCAACACTTTAAAGCTTTCACTGGCTCTTTGAGAAGTCTTTCTCCATTTATGTAGTTAGCTGGACTGGGGATAGCTGGGACTGTACAGAGACAAAAGAATTTACAATCATACTTAAATATAATATTAATACATGTAACCCCCGTATAAAACATAGGAGGGAGCACTCTTTAGCTAACATCAAAAACTCAAACAATACTAATTTCTTGCACTCTAACCATACCCTGACTTATGAATGGTGTCCATTCCCAACATGGTATTAGAAACCCAAATCACCTGGATGGGAACACATATTTAGGATATATGTGCAGTAGTGTAAATTGGGATGTGTGTGTGTGTGTGTGTGTGTGTGTGTGTCTAGGCATGTGCGCTTTTGTGTATGCCCGCATACCTTTAAGCCTGCCTCCTGTTAAGGGGTCATCCACAAGGTCTCAGGAAGACTGGTTGTGTAATATTTCCTCCTTGAACAAGGAATTCCCTGATGCCTTTTATCATTCCATGAGTCCATGGTTCTGTCCAAAGAATTAACACAGCTGAAACTACAGTTAGCTACACAGGAGTCCAACTGGGACTTTGCATACAGTGTCTTATCATACTATTTCAGTCCTGACTCAGTGGGAAAAAGAAAGCCCTCAAATGAGTGATCCATTAGAGAGAACTGCAATCTGGACAAGTGAGAACATTAACTAATAGATTTAAACCCAGAAATATCAACACAGCAAACATGATTACCAGCCATATTTAAGGCTTTATACTCCTTTTCTGGCCTGGCAAACTGCTGTAGTGTCTGGGCTCTGCACTGGCCTGAAAAGATTATGCAGGAGTTGTCTCAATCATGACTTGTCCTAATGAGTCAGAAGAATGCAAAAAGTATCTGCCCTCTTGGCTATGGAAGTAGAGCAGGAGTGCTTCCAGGTGACAAACAGGGCATCCATGATGACCAGCGCCAGAGGAAATGACCAAAAGCTCCTCCTCTAAATACACTCACAACCTTCTGGGAGACAGAGGACCCACAGATCAGTTTATGCAGTCATTCATAAGCCTAAAAGTATATCGCTAAAAGTTCTATTGAGATGAGCTGCAAGGTGGGATAAAGTCATGGTTTTGGAGGAAATGTCATCAGAGTCCTCAAACTCATCATCAGAACATATTAGAGGTAAGCCCCCATGTATCATCAGATTTTGAAACAAGTTCATGCATCAACTCACACAGAGATGAGCATATAATCATGCATGCCATAGGTTAGGTGATAGCACTCTAGTGCTTGGCAGCTCACATGCCAATGATGTCCCTTAAAAGTAGTGTTCCCGACCCTACAATTCAAGTTGCAACCAGACTTTAAACATCCGCTTGATGCAAAGGCTGTCAATGACAAACCTTGGTGGACCAATCCCTCAAAACATGCTGCTAGATCCTGCTGGGACACGGAAATCCTTGAAGGAGAGTGTACTATAATGAATCAGGATTTATCATGCACTACTGCAAATAATAAATGAAAAATATCAGCACAGGCATAACACCTTAAAAAAATACACAGATAAATATAAAGAAAAAGTACAAAATAAGCAATTTATTGATGACCCCCAAAAGTTCTACAGAGAATTGGTAAACAAGGTAAAAGGAATTGAAAGACCAACCCAAAACATAGATACATTTTGGAGAAGTACTTATGAAAATCCTGTGGAATATAAAGATGCTAAATGGATAGAAATAGTAAAACAAATTATAAGAACTTCAAAGGTACAGGATATGAAATGGGATGAAGTAACAGCCAGAAAGATTGAAACAAAGTTAGGAAAAGCCTCCAATTGGAAAACTCCAAGCCCAGATGCAGTACCTAACTTCTGGTTAAAGATATTAACATCTTTGCATGGAGATTTAGCCATGAGTAAGAACTATTTATATGTGCACCCCGAACAGACACCAACCTGGCTAACAGGAAAAACAATGCTCTTAAGAGTGAACTTGCAAGCTACCCTAAAAATTATAGACCAATAATTTGCCTTCCAATGACGTATAAACTATATGCTGGAATTGATGCTGACAGAGTTTATTGTCATTTAGAAGACAATTCAATCATGGCAATAGAACAAAAGGGTAATAAAAAAAAGTCATATGGAACAAAAGATCATTTGCTGCTAAATAAAGTCATAATGGAGAACTGTAAAAAGGGGAAGAATCTAAGTAAGGCATGGGTTGACTACAAAAAAGCATTTGACAGTATCCCACATTCATGGATAAAAGAGTGCTTAAAAATGTATAAAGTACACCCTACACAGATCAATTACATTACAGTGACCATGAAACAGTGGCAGACCATTTTGTAATTAAGCCATGATAAGGGACAAATTATTATTCCAGGGATAAAAATTCAAATGGGGATATTCCAGGGTGACTCCCTGTCACCGCTGCTATTCTGTCTTGCCCTTAAACCATTAAGTTGTCTATTTAACAGAGCAGGTCAAGGCTATAATTTGGATCCCAAAAAGCAACAAAGTGTAAAGACTTATCTTCTCTTTGACAATGATTTAAAACTGTATAGCTCAGATGAGAAAGTGAAAGCACAATTGCAAGTAGTTAACTTTTTCAGATGATGCAAGAATGTCAATTTGGTCTTGATAAATGTGCAAAAGCAACCTTTAAAGCAGGAAAGCTGCAGCACCAAGAAAACATCAGTTTGGAACAAGAATGTGAGATAAAAGAACTTCAGCAAGAGGGAGTGTATAAGTATTTGGGAACTGATGAAGGATCAACAATAACACATGAACAAATGTAAATAAAACATAGTAAGAAATATTTTTGAAGACTTAAATTAATCCTGAAACAGCAGTAACATCTAGGAACAAAATTCAAGCTATAAACAAATTTGCTCCTCCTGTCATAACTTACAGTTTTGGAGTGATTGGCCCCAAAAGGTGTTGGACAGATTACACAGGAAAGGTGTTGGACAGATTAGACAGGAAAACAATCAGGATGCTTCATGATCATCAAAAGATTTATAAAAATCAGTGCATACCAAGATTATGTATTCCCCATACCGAAGGAGGTATGGGCCTCCTTGAAACTGATTACATGTATATATCTGCAATCATGGGACTGCACCCATATCTGCTGATTTCACAAGACCCAAATGTAGTGAAAGTTTTGAAACATGAGGAGAATAAATCTAAGATTACTTCCTTGCTTAGTCTAGCAGAAACAGGAATGGAAATTAAACCAGAGGTAGATAAAAAAAAAAAAACAGGCAGCAACTGAATGTACCAAATAAAAAACAACAAAAGAAAGAATATAAGATGAAGGATCAGATGAGAAGCCACGAAATGTGGAAAATGCATAAATATAGTTGCAAGTGTAGAAAACTCATAGAAGAATCTCATGCTGATCAGGATCAAATGCAGGAATGGTTAAGGAGATGTGAATTCAAACCAAAAGATGGAAGGTTAATATTGATAGTGGGTTACGTACACGTTGATTTACAAAGTCCACTGAACATGTGGAAGAAACAGACAAATGTAGGTTTTGTAAAACAAAACTGGAAACACTTGCACACCTCATTACTGGTTGTGATATACTAATAGCAGGAGGACTGTATACTGAAAGGCATAATAATGTGGCAAGACTGTTGCACTGGGGATTGTGCAAATATTATAATACTGAAGTAGCTGAAAAACACTGGAAACATGAGCCACAAAGCATCATAGAAAATGATGAAGTCTACATCACATGGGATCACCCATTACCAACTGTTCAAAAGGTAGATGTGAGAAAACCAGATAAAGTGGATCATGAAAAGAAGACAAAAGTAGCATTGATCATTGAAATCACTACACCCACTGACTACAGTGTCTTGCGTACAGAGACACATAAAGTCATAAAATATTAGGATTTGCAGGCAGAAAAGACGGCAATATGGAAAAAAGATACACAGACAGTTCCAATAGTAGTAGGAGCAACGGGTCTTATAAAAAATAATCTACAATCATATTTAGATATGCTAGCAATACATGTAACTCTGTACAAATTGCAGGAGGAGTCATTACTGGGCACATTGCAGGTGCTGTGAAGAGCACTTCTGGATGACATCAAAGATTGAAACAATACTAATTTCATGAACTTTAATCATACTTTGGGGTCAATTCCCATCATGTGATTAGAAACCCAAAAGATTTGGAGAAAATAAAAAAAAAAAAAAGAGAGAGAGAAAGCTCTCATCGAGTTCTCCCCATCTGTGGCTGGAAAATTCTAGACTGATCTCTGTGATTAGGCTGGTATGCTCTGGCCAATCAATCGCGTACTAGGTGGTGCCTACACTCCATAGTGTAGCCCTCAGATGGTGGAAGCTTGGAGTGCAACCCCCCCCCCCCCACCAAGTCTTCTCATATTCTGCTGAACCACAGAATGGCCATGAGCTGAAGTACTCACTAACAAAGCACAAGACAGCACCTGTAGATAAGGGGTGGGGGGAGGATTTTAGAAAAGGATTAACCTCCAGAAGTGTATGAGCAAGGCTTGCCCTCTGCATCACAATCCTTCTGGTAGTGCTCAAGCAGAGACCTGGGGTTGCATGTGGGACCATCCCCTCCAATTCCAATATGTAGAACTTTCAGCTGCTGCTACCTTCCTAGGAACTTCTTTCTGTTATGTCTGTGGGTGGTCAGGTTGAATACCTGACACTTATGGTAGTGTTCTGTCACACTCCCCTCACAAACAATACTGTGCTAGTGTGGGGTCTTGGCTCATTATACGAGCACCATATATACACTAAGAAAGCTCAGATTTAGACAGTGAATGGTGAACTGACATGAGCTATGATTTGAACTGAGAGAGTGGTAAAAGCTAGCAGTCTCAAAGGCTAAGTCTGGTCCTTAAGGTTAGCTAAAGGCATTACAGTGTGTTCTATTTAAGAGCAACAGACTCCCACAAGAACAGGATCTTCAGAGAAAACCACACTGAATGTGATAAATGGAAAGAATTGTAGTACTGATTTCACTGATGAGGGGGCACTGATACATTCTTAGCCCCCTAACAGCCCCAAATGCATCAATATATAACATTTATTGGATAAAACAATTCACAGCTGAAGTATGTAAAACATTAGATAACTGAAAAGAATCAATTCATCTATATTGCACTCCTTTACTACATAACAGCATCCTCTCTCCGGGTGAATGAAAAATCTATTAAAATAATTAAATGCAAATAGAGCTAACAAGTTCTGGTTTATACATTTTCAAAAATGCTTAAAATATAGACAGTCACATGTATATAGTACAGTTACACTGAATTTACACAAATGACTAAGACATTGTCTTCACATATAAATTATATGAAGGATCTAAGAGCTGAAGCTTTGAAACTAGTAAGTAATGGTTCACTTCTGAAAAAAACAGAAAATGCTGACATACGTTTTTACAAACAAAACCATGTTAACATGGAACATGAGAATATGAATATCTGAAATGTTACAGGCTTCAGGTAACACTACTTTTCACCATTTTATCGATGATTGTACCTATAAGAAACTTCTCGCCTTGTAACATACTTGTAACATGCTTGTAACATACTTCCATATTTTGGGTAAACTTTAAGTACTGTAATTTTGACTATGTTGCTCACTGAAAACACTGACAAAAAGCCATTTACTGTAAGTTTGACTATTTTGCTCATTGATAACACTGATAAAACATTTACTGGTATTGTAATTCAACATAATTCTTCAATAACGGAAGAATCATATGGTCTCTGATTTGCAATTTGCAGAAATAAAATAAATTCATACAAACAAGTGCCTTTTGTGCTTTCTCGCTGTTAACATTTGCATCAGCATATGCAATACATAATGTAAACCTAAAACTCTTATTTCAGTTGGTTCATGCAAACATTCTGTACCCTAATGCTAAACGTGGGCATAAACCAAATTTGTTTATTTTTTTTATTCTGAAAGTTCTGATGTACATAACTTTTTGTGGCAACATATCTGCCAAGTAGCCCTTTTTTACATCCAGCATCATCTGAAAAAACAAAACAAAAAAAGAAAACAAAACAAACAAAAAAACTCCCCAAAAAGTAACATTATATATATATATATATATATAAGACAATGAATATCTTGTGGACATCAGTTAATAATCTGCATATCTTTGGTCCTCTGTGACCGCACAGTGCAAATATTGTCCACAGACATTTAGTACAGTAACAGAATTCTTATTAATTATCTTTGATCTTATGCTGGCATTCATTCTTTACTAGTCTCCAGTGATTGCAGCTGTCATCACAGCATACACGGGCTTACTGGGTGCAACAGTGGCTGAAAGTCTCTCTCCCATCAGTTATATCAGTGTAGTATTTTCATTCTGCTAACACATGAACAAAGGACACAGGAAATACTCCTTCTTTGCCAGGCTGGTATTCAATATATCCTTTCTGTGAAGGAAAACAGAACATTCATTAGATTTTACAAAATGATAGAAAAAAAAACAAGGTTAGTTGTTGGTAATTTGTTAATCAAGAACAGCTCAACCGCAATAAAGACTATTTTTAAAGATGACTCACTGTCCCCAGCACTGTGGCACAGAAGGATAAAGCTCTGACTCTGTCCCAGGAAACTCAGTTTTGACTAGCTGCTCGGTGGGACTGAGCGGCAGACACTGGCTCACTCATCCCAGGGAAGGGAGGTTGTTAAATCTGCTGCACTGTTGCTGCCTGTCAGCGTACACGGGTACTTGCTGGATGTAAACGGGATTGGGTCATGGTGGTTATGTACTGCACATAAGCTAGGAGAGGCCTGGCATGGGGAAGGACCCTCCCTCATAGGCAGCAGCATATGTGTTAGGCCACGGCCACCTGATGCCACTGTTGGGACTGTCCGGTTGGCCTGCATGACGTGCACTTTAGTCCACTCCCTCACCTCTAAGAGGAACAAACAGGCTGATAGGGTTCTAGTCCTGAATGGTCTCTCGTACCAGATGGCTGATGACTGGATATGGGTATCACACCTCATGAGAGGAACAGATGGGTCACTGGAAGCTAACTCAAAGCAGTATGAAATAAATACATGACATACAGATGTACACAGCACTCAGCTGATGCTTTATTCTCACAAAGACAATTCCAAACTAACACTTAAATCCACTTCACAAATGTACAAAATAAACACAAAACATATTAATTACTCCAGAATGTTACAGAATGAGCAAGAAGTGAGAAAGCACTTAGAGGTTAGCACTATGACTAGCATAAGCTAAAGGCAAAACATCATCTGCTTATTAGCTCCCTAGTAAGGCACTCATTAGCAATGAATGAAGATCACCACGACACAAAACAAGGGTAACATGAAAAAATACGACAACTTGTAAATGTAGTACAGACACATCACACTGATGCACATTCTGATTCAGATACAATATTGCATGCTTATTTTACTGCATCACCCATGTCGGTATACATTCTGCCCACTTTGTGCATTACTATAAACAAACCAAGCATTTCCTCAAGTGTCATTGTGTACCATTAATTGTACCTCTGACTGCGGTTAAAATATATGCCCAAAACAATAAGCCTTCTGTGTTTGTATATTATGCCTATAAGGAGTACACAAAACTATCCATTATCTGGTTAAAAGATAAATAAATTAAATATTAGATCAATCCCAAACAAGACAAGACAAGAAGACGTGTAGTGCATAGTGATAAAACAGTAGGGATCTGGAGCAGAAGTCTTTGCAGGTTAATGACAATAGAAGGGTGAAGATTGCAGGCTTGCATTCCATTAACCGAACAGTGAGTGAAACAAAATTACTTTGGAGTGGGATAGTTTAGATTTGCAAGTTAGAGTTTAACAGCTTCTTCAGTACTAGGGAAGAGTTTGTAGCAAGACCAAGCCAATGCAGAAGTGGCAACCATTAATCCTGGTGTTATCTGGGATACTGTTCCATACAACTTGTTGGGGGGATATCCCAAAGTTGGCAAACAGTGAGGTCTGTAACAACATATCATTAAAACATGTTATAGCAGCTGTTTTGTTTAGGCACTGAGTGATAGGGTAAGACGCAAATCAACTTTGAATTCAGAGCTAACAAGCCTAATTGCAAACACAATGTAGTTAGAACATTTATGAAAGGTCTAAAAATATAATTTTTTTTTTTTATCTCATACTGAATTCACAAGACGAGATATGAAATGAAACTGCATTATCTGCCCTATTCACTTGTTTAAATCTGTAACCAAATGGCATGTATTTTCTTCATAGGTTGCAGAATTCATAAGTAGTTATTAGTCATGCACTCCAGGAGATCATCGCAATGTCTGGCTTCTTTCAGAAATTAACCAAAACTTTGTAACAAAGGCAGTTTAAGGGTTTGTATAAAGTTTCTGAAAAGGGGTGAGTGAGGAACTAGAGCGGCTTTCTCTGTCATTAGACAAGTTCAATGTACAAAAAGCAACGTCATACGAAGCATCCACTTGGGGAAAACAATTTTGGACTTTAGGCTGGATGTAACCATACACTGCTTCTTAAATGACTTCATTAGATTGCATTGGTACTGAAAACTCTCTCTCTTCATACGAACATATGAGCTCAGCCCTATAAAGGTAGCAACAAAGATGAGCAAAGTCTCATTAGGGATCCTATGTGAAAAAGTGAGAGGATTCAACTGATTTTGCAGTTGAAGGGTATAAAGAAAACAGTTAGGCATCAAGTAAACATTGAAGCCAAAATGTCCCTTTTTCAGGATACATATTCTACTGCAATCACTAACACAGAGGGGTTTGGCTTTCTGATTAAAAAAAAAAAACTGATAATATTCCATCCATTCATGAATTTACATTAATGCATTTATCGTCTGTGTTACTGCCCCTTTAATGACTTACCATGACATAATACACAGAAATAATATACAAGGATAAAGCCCCTAGTACTCATTTAATAGGGTCACAGAGCAAGCACTAGGCTAGCTACTTTTGCAGGCCATTTTTATGCCTAGCCAGTTTTGCTTTTTCTGTGATCGAAATAACACATCATATTTTGTATAAATTTGTCTTGCCCATCCCACGGTCAATAATTATATATTGCCCCTAATAAGAATGACTGGGATCATACCACAGATAATTTGAGGATACACATGAATGGGATAAAGTGTTTAGGAGCTGCGTCTGTCCATTAGTAGTAAAGGGGCAGTCCTGGGGTAAATTTTCTATTTCCCATCCATAGGTCTAAGTTGCGCTTGAAAATGGACAAGGATAAACTTTGTTTTACATGGATGGGAAATCTATTCTACAGCAGTGGTATCCTCTGCAAAATGTACCTGTTTCTACAAACCATTCTGCTGATGTTGCAGAAGAGGTTTAAATCCCTATTTCAAGTATTTCCAATGGCATTTGAATTACGGATATGAAGTTAATCCATCAGTAATGGGTTGGAGGATGCCTTGTATGCCAGACGATGGTCACATCCTAGCAGTTTGTAGGATACAGAGTGCAGTGACAGAGCTTTGAGTCAGTCCATGTAGGACATGTTGTTTATGCTTTGCATCCTTTTATTAAGGTATCTCTGTAGGTGTTCCAGTTGTTGCATGTGTCTGGACAGATGTCCTCACTTCTCAAGTCTCAATGAACTCTTCTGCTTCTGATGTCAGAAGCAGAGAATGTCTTCTTCAAAAGACCACATCAACACATTCTGTTTAGGGATCAGTCATCTAGTGTGACACCTTATGGAAAAGGGGATATCTCTGCCTTCAAAAGACAGACATCTAAGGGGCAAGTTACTTTTATGCCCCTTTCTGTTAAGATAAAGACATGCATTCTAACTAAGTTTAAGACTTCTTCAGTCTCCCTACTCTTCCAAAAGTAGAGGAAATCTCATCTCCAACACATCAAACAACTAGGTTGTTCTGCCTTCAGTTCCAAAGTTTACTATGGTAGAAGACACAATTTAAAACGTTCTGAACAACTGTAAAGCATCTTAACCTGCAGCTAAAATGCATTTTAGAAGCAGGTTTCAAGATATAGTTAATGTCCAAGTCTTTGGCTCACCCCATCTGACAGACACCCATATGTAATGTCCGTTTCATCACATATCCAAGTTCCTTTTCCTTTTTTATCACAGCAGGATCTCGGTTTAAAAAAGGTTAAAAAAAGAACAGAGTTCCATCTCCTTCGAAGTTTACTATTACAAGTTCTTTCCTGCACCTGGGTCAAACAGAGGCTGATCCCTGACCAAGTCCAGTTTCAGCAGATTTCTCAAAACAAGAAAATTTAAGACTGTATCCCTCATGGTCCTGAGGACCGTGTGATCATTCCAAGCTTGAGAAATGCTTACTAACATGTCCCAGCATTCCAATCCCAAAACAGATTTCTTAGACTGCAAGAAGATAAAGCATTAGTTACAATTCATAGTTCTTCATTCTGGACAGCCTCTAGGGCCATGAATATTTTCCAAATGTCTTGTTTTAGCTATTGGGAGCTCCTTAGTCTAAGACTGATCCATAGTTACCCTTAACTGGATGGCTATGTCATTCAGGCACAACCCAAATGTCAAGGTGATAGATTGCTGAAAGTGGTAATAACATTTCTGGACTCTCTGGGTCTCTTAAGGAATAAAAGGACACACTGGATGTTCTTCTTACCCAGTAGAAAGTGCTTCTCGGGTGCTGTGGAATGCATTTTAAGATAAAGTGTCTTCTGACACACAAAAGGGCATACAGCATAGTACTCGTTTCAGAGAACTCAGTACTACTTTCCTGTCAGACAGGTAATTCTCCTACAGGTTACTGAGAGGTGATTTATGCCTGGCATACAAGTCATCCAAAAATCCAGGTGTGATGAACCTTTTGCACATCCACAGGATGATTAGCATCAGAACCTCTAGATTCAAGGATTTAAATTTTGTTTATGACATAAATAAGACATGCTGGCAAGACAGATTTGTGTCTCAGATGGTCTCCATGTTCTGGAACAGGCTCCCCATCCATGTGAAGCAGAGTCCATCCCTTACCCTATTTAAGCATAACCTTGAAAGATGGATAGGAAATCAGAAATTCACCCCAGGTCTGGCCCCATGTGTCTGATAGACAAAGGCTGACAAAAATGCCCAAAGTAACATACTCCCCCACATAACTTCTAGAAACTTCCTAACATACCCTCTCCTAATAAAGACCCAATGATACATAAGAACACATTTGGGCTAAGCCTTTAAATGCACTGGTGGTCGTTAGTTTAGTATATATTTATGAACCTGTCATTATCATGGCATAGACTGCTGGGCTTCATAACAGAACATTTCAGCTCTGCCTACCAAGAGTCTTTGGAAACAGTTGCAGGAACATCGAGGCCAACAGATTCATTCATTTCAGCCTCTGGTCAAGGAAATTGACTAGCAAGTGATGTTTGGGCCTCTGAATACTAGCAGACCATCTTCTATTTCCCTTCCTTTCAGATACTTGCATTAAATTTGTTGGCTAAAGCTGAGTAGGACATTTAGAGTTGTAGTTAATATAACTGACGTAGTTCCCATTCTAAATTAAACTAGGGATGCCAGAGCTTTTTTGCATCTAAAGACAATGCTCATTTTCCACAGTTTGGACAACACATTAAATGTTCTGTTGAGACTAAAGGAAGGAAAGCCATGTCTTGGCACATTCTTGTAATGTTCTCTGGTTCAAACTACACTGTTAAAGATCAGAAAAAGGTCCGGGTAATTCTGACTGCCCCTTACTGGCCAAGATAACCTTGGTTCTCCCTGCAAAGACCATCTGGAATGATTTCCTCACCTCCCTCTCAGGAAGGATCTAATTATACAACAAGAATGGTGGAGACTGTACCTATTCCTATGCACTACTAATTCTACAAATTTTAGACTAGGGTTTGAACCCAGCAGAGACCTTTTGGAAGTACATATGATTAGGTTCCACCAAATACTAGGAAATCTTACTGGCCAGGATGAAGATTCTGTCATTCTGGGGTAATTACAATTCCTTTCCAATGCAGGTACAGCTCCCTAATGACCCTGATTACCTTCTCACTTAACTTGCCCCTCAACCAAAGCCAAAACTGCGACACTAACTCATTTTGCTTGATAATGTTATCTAGCTTCTAATGCTGCAGTTAAACTGTCTCTTGTGGTGTTCATCGCAACTCTTCAGGGAAGGTTGTTCTCCCTTTCAGAACTTTAAACTTTGTTTTAAAAAGACAATACCACCTTCTGGACTGAACTGGCTTATTGTGTTCCCTTACAGCTCTTTAGTGGAATGACTTTTTCTTGCAAAATAACTTAGCTAGGAAAGTTTAAATTAACTGCAAGTATGTAATCTAAATCTTGCAGACCTTTTTTTCTGTAAAGACAGATTAGTTGTGACCTTCTCTAAAAGGCAATGTACCCTTTCCATTAATCGCATCTTTATGTCTAAGGTCAGGTTTGACACTTTCACAAAACCTAGTCCTCCAGGTACTCATCTTTATAAACTCACACTTGCACTGCCAGATTCATGCCAATTCGAAGATGGCAATTTAGGAGTACTCTGCGTGTGAATCAAAATCACTGAAATTACTTTAAGAGAAAAAAAGCAACTTTTTTTTTTGCAGGTTGTCCCCCCCCCCCAACTTAAAATACTTATTCCATGGTCACACAACACTGGGGACAGGTGCAACCTCAGTAATTGTTGAAAGTGTTTCTTGCCAATTTTGATTTGGACAAATGGCATTCACAGTGATTGCTGCCAGCAAACTGACTGGTTCCTGCACTGCCATTAGCTTTGCTCAATGACCATCAAAGAATAAGACAGCTGTCCAATGTGCCCAGGAGAGGACAGCAACATTTAGGCACTTACTTCACTTCAATCCAGCTAATGCTGGAAATCTGTGCTAGTCTGCTAAATTCTGAAAACAAAGCAATAATACAGTCAGGAAGTAAAGTTTATATCAGTGGACTGAAAATGCTAATAGTGTCATGCAAGACTGAAAATTAATGTCAGAAGAACAATAATACTGCCCAGTCTCAACCACTCCCACATGGGTTCTGGAACCCTCCCAAACTGACTTTAAGATGACACAAGTATATAACAATATTTAGTGATGATGCATCACAGCTCCAAGGTATGGAGTTTAATCCTGATGTCTGGTCACTGCTGTTGTGAAGCTTGTATGTTCTTATTCCTGTACAGGTTCTTATGAATACTGCACTCTCCATGCCTACCCAAAAGCATGCTAGTGGACTGGCTACTTTAAATCATCCATACATATTTGCATTTACACTTGTGTTTATGGCTAGTGTCAAGGTGAAAAAGGCTCACTACTATCATTGTACTTACTAACTTAATAAATGACAAAAATCGTACAAAAAACATGGAGATAACTAACTTATAACAACTGTCAGTGATGCAATCTTTTCATTTTTTTTCTGGAGACACACCGTCTAACCCTTCAGTTCTTTAACTTGCTCAAACTGTGGATAAACTATTCACTAACTGAAGCAAAAGCTAATTTTTATACAAATTGATACAGAAAAACATGACACTGGTAATAACATGTGCAGCTACCAGCAAAGGGATGGGACTAAAGCTGGATGTCAGTGCAAACAGATGAGCATGCATTTAGAGAAAAACATTCACTTTATGGCAAGGTTACTATGAAAAGATCACAATAACGCCTTAAATGATTTGGCACTCTGAATGTATAGTGAAAATTAGAGGAAAGATGCATTTTCTTAAATCTTTCCCCCAGCAAAGTTATTCTCCATATACAGATAAATACATACACATACATACATATGTGTGGATACACATTATATATATATATATATATATAGTTACACCTTGGAATCTCGAAATACTGAAATGTCGAATTTCAGTATCTCGAGACCAAAGTGTTGAAACTGCAGTATCCCGAAGCTGGAAATATCGAGCCTGAGGTTGTGATGGCGCGTTAGGTAAGTGGTTTTTTTTTTTTTTTTTTTTTTAGAGGATTTGGGGTAGGGTTTGTGTGTGTATGAGTGTGTTTGGAGTGTATAGTGGTGTGTTTTGGTGGTTAGTGCAACCTTGGAGTTAGTATATATAAGTAGAAGGGGTGTGGGGGGCTTGCCCCCCTGCTTCTAACTAGGGTAGGTGTTTGTTTTTTTGTGTTTGTGCATTTTGTTTTAGTTTCTTTTAGTGTCGGGAGGTATGTGTGTTTGCGTGTGTGGTGTAGTGTTTCACGTTTTTTGACTTTCGCAGTAGTGGTGCTTCGGCTTTATCATCTCGAGATACTGAAATTCGACATTTCAGTATTTTGAAATTATAAAATGAATCTCTCTCTCTCTCTCTATATATATATATATATATATATATATATATATATATATATGTATGTATGTATATATAAAATCACGAATAACTTCTTTGATCACCTATGATGTCTGCCCTCAACAGACATGCTTGCTAAAGACCTCCTCATCTAACCAATCTATGGAAGGCTATGGTACTTGGTGGTCATAAAACTGCAGCTTAGGTGCAGGGGTAGTCAGTGAATGAGAAGGGGCATTGATGCAGCCCAGCCCCATGGTATACAGGGATAAAATCCTGATAGACTCCCCAGACGACCCATACTCGGCTAATAGCATGGGTTCTGCAGGTCTAGGCAGGAGAAGATGGGAGTGAGCAGCCTGCACTAGCTTACCCACACTGGTGGTGGGCAGCAACCTGGCTTGCTGTACTGATGACACCTGCAGCTAGGACCCTAGCATGTGATTGCTGTAAGCAATGTACTGTTAAACCAGGAGATTTAGCATTTGAGGCAGCATGGATGTACCTCCTAGAAATGGCCCACAGTGCAGCCTATAAGCCACATGGGAGGAGTTAGGACTGTCATCTGGCTTTGCACACTAGTCATCTCTCTTCCACCTGATTCTTGCCTCCAAAAGTGTATGAATGGTATAAGGATCTCCAGTCAGGGAATGAAGAAAACAGAACAGAATACAGGGCCATGCCCCAGAAAGAGGAAATATGGCCCTCAAACTCAAGGATGACTGGGCTACTTGGGTGCAGGAAGGGGGAGACATTGTGTTAATCCTACAGATTAAATAAAATGGTAGTGATGAGGGCAAAGCACCATAAGCTTTTAACGTATAAAACATTTCATTTCCTAAACAACAATCAGGCTGCCACATTTTCATGAAGAGTGTAGTTTCACCTTGGTTGCAAGGACACTAGCATATCTGCTGACAGACTAATACTTACCCACCAGTCTTGGTCTTCCTCCCCAGTTACCACTATGACCTGCCCCTCCTTGAAGGTTAGCTCATCAGGGCGATCTGCAGTGCAGTCATATATTGCCTTCACCCGTTTGAGCTTTGGCCTACTCTAAAACAAAACAAAATGAACTTCAGTTTTGGGTACAAACTAAATAAAAAGCTCACCTTACATACTTATTCAATGTATTTTAATTAGTTTCTAATAAGTATGTAGTAACAAAGCTAAGCCAGCCCAATAACAATTAAAAGATCACTATAAACCATTTTAAAATTCGTTTGTAAAAAAACACGGCATCAATTGGCTGGATTCAGGGCAGCATTTCTCACAGAAGTGATGTTATTTTTGGTTTAACATGCACTTTCATTTATGTACCACTCCTCTAGGAGAAAGGCATTTCTAATGCTCAGTGTACTTTTCATGACAAGCATCACATCCATTGCATTATCGTACAAGTAAATACAACAATAATGTCAACATGGCCACCTTTCTGTTTTTATCAGCAGTGTATAACCTTAGTACATCAAAGAGATCACTGAAACAGCAGACTGTAATCTCATAGGCAGCAAGTATATAGTGTGTGATGGAAAACCAGTGCCTTTTGAAACAATCTGCAAAGAAAACCCCTCTACTCTACAAATTCTACTACAGGAAAATCAGATTTCTTTTCCTTTCTTTAGTCACTTGTTTGATTATTACAGCATATGTGAGCTTGTCTATGGACCCTTTTCAGCCAAAATTTGGGCCATACATTACCACAACATACTTTCATGAAAACAGAATCTGAATAAACAAATCGTAAGAGAAAACAGGCATCTGTTTCACTTTGACTGCTTAAAACCTTTTTGCCATACATTGTAATCCAGCACCAAGGCAGTCTACATAGATGAATAACAAGATTTATCACTTGTAGAGTATTCAACAAGATAGTAGGTAACTTAGAGACGTATTGAAATCAACAGCAATCTGACATCAAGAATACCAATGTTGATAAAGAAAAAGATTAATCAGTGTAAACCACAATAATGTTAAAAAAAAAAAAAAAAGACAGACCGTTTCAGTTCAAAGGTCACAAATGGTCATCATTGAGTTGTTTTCAATCAATGCAAATATTGCTTGGCCAGGTGGGTTACATAACAATAGGATAAGACAGCCCTGAATTTATTGCATAAGACTGTGGGTAGCAGCAGGAAGCATTCTTGAATATGGGGAAAAAATAGAGGTGTAATTCATGGAGCATGGGATGGACACAGCAGCTGTTCTGGATGCATGTTATATAATTAATATGTGATACGTTTCTACAATGTTGTTCATAGGTCTATAGTAAACTTAAAGCTAGTGGCCTTCAAGCTGTCTGAATGCAATTAATCTATGTTGAAACTAACGTGTACCTATGTATTTGTCAAAGTCATTTTGTGAAGGGTTTGGCACTGTTTCAAGGAGAATGGAGGGTTTTATTCCAAAGGCAAGGGAGGTAAGAGTTTATAAAGCCATTGCAGTTTTACTAGTGTTTAAAGATTTTAGAGGTGACTATATGCATGGCATGTGTTAGCCCTTTCTGGTTCATACTAAACACAGAATCTTAGGGGGCAAACGAGACTATATTTTATGGCCTGGAAAACATGGTACAAATCTCAACTCAGGAGGTGGCATGGCACTAAGAAAAGGAACATCCCCACACATCTCAACTCAGGAGGTGCATGGCATTAAGAAAAAGGGACAGCATCACACATCTCAACTCAGGAGGTGGCACAGAACTAAGAAAAGGATCACCACCACACATCTCAACTCAGGAGGTGGCATGGCACTAAGAAAAGGGACAGCACTTTAAGTCTACCAGAGTAAAATGAGTTGCCAAGACCATCTCCTCTCTTGGTGAGGAACCCCTTGCTTCCTCACCTTCTTGAAAGTGTACTTGGGTTAGACATCTTATGATCCCTCTGATCTCTTGCCTAAGACTGTTCTCATGTTCCTTCCACCAGTTTAACTGGAGGTCCATGTGTAACCTGTCATTTTTGGAACCAGATATATTTCTGATATAGGTTCATAGGCCTGTACTAGACTAATGGCCCTGGAGCCTTTACAAGCCTAGCCCATAGGATTACCGTGGCATTGTGCCACCTGACCTTAGTTCCCAGTGCTTCTGTTGAGTAAAGCCACTGGAGTGATCCCTGGGGTGAATTTTCTATTTCCCATCCACTCATCAATATTTCTCTTGAAGAGGGCCAGTGAGATGCTCTGCTTGACATGTATGGGAAGTCTATTCCATAGCATGAGCAGTCTCTGGGTTATGAAACTGTCCCTCCAGCATGTTCTGTTGATTGTGGTAATGAGGTTGAGATCTCTGGAGCATGTGGTGCGGAGGGATTAGGATTTCTTTAGATGTAGCATTTCTAAGAGAGCTGGGTCAGACCTGGCTTTCTTAGTCAAGCAGAGAATGCCTCTAAGTAAGCAATATGAGACAAAATAGTTGGAGTTTTTTTAGTCTGTCCATATTGGACAAATGTTTAAGGCCTAGAATAATCTTTGTGAGGTACTTTTGTGGCCTCTCTAGTTGTTACAGGTGTTTGGTGAAGTATATGCCTAATGGGGCCTAATGTGGGAAGAGTAGAGGGAGACAATGACCTTTTTCTATCTGGATGCAAAACCCTTAGTAACGAGATGTGCCACATAGGCCTTTCTGACCACAGTGGCAATGTGGTGGTCAAAAGAGAGGCTGTCAACCTGTGTTCCCAGATCTCTTATAACGCCTTCTGTGTTCAGTGGACTACCATCGATGTGATAATTTATGGGAACCGGGTTTTTCCCAAAGGGGGTGATGACATTTTTTGGCCATGGTTCTGACACAAGTTGTTGGTCTCAGTGAGGCCTTTCTGTAGGCTGTCAACATCACTCGGGGAGTTAATAGCAGCTCCCAACTTACAATCATCTGCAAACTTTGTCAGCCAGAGCCCCTTTGTGTTGGCCTGGACTTCATAGATGTAGATACCAAACAAGAGCGGACTCAGGGCCGAACCCTGTGAGACTCCACTCGTAACTGGCTGGCAGTCTGACTTGGAGTCAACTACTTTCACACTGTGGGTTCTACCTGTGATCCAGTTTGTAACCCACCTAGTGATATAGAGGTTGATGCCTAGCTTAGCAAGTTTTTCTATTATTCCTGAGTGGGTAATGGTATCAAAGGCCTTGGCCAGATCAAGGTAGGCTGTATGAACCACCATGCCTTCATCCACAGCTCTGGTGACTGACTCAAAGAAGCTGACCATGTTGAGCAGGCATGATCTACCCTTCACAAAACCAAACTGTGTGGGGACCAGAGTTTGGAGATTCCCTATATCCTTGTTTATTAGGTCCATGATGATGTGTTCCATAGCTTTGCATATCAGACTCATCAGGCTAGTGAGACAGTAGTTCCCAGGGTCTGTAGTCGCTCCTCCTTTGTGGAGAGGGATGACTGTAGCAGGGCGCCATTCGATAGGGACAAAGCCTGAGGTGAGGTGCCAGTTCATTCTATATTTCATGTAGAACACAGCCAGAGATATTGTCAGGTCCCATAGAAGCTGCATTCTTGGCTTTGGACAGTGCTGTTTTAACCTGTGCAGCAGTAATACTGGGTGCCTGGCAATCTACTGGTATTGTGACTGGTCCCTTGGGGGGGTAAAGTTGGCACTGAATCTATCGGCCAGTATATTGGCAATATCTGTTGGCTCAGTATAGGAGGTACCATTGTGCAGTAGCTCAGAGCAAATCTGTGCATTGCAGTGGAGATTTTTTACATTAACTATAGAAGGCCTTGTGGTTGTCTTTACTATCTGCTACAATTCTGACTTGGAGGGATCTCAACTTTTTGTTGGAGGAAAGTGTCTTAGTTCTATTAGGTATGGCAAGATCCATGCATTTGTGTAGATATTTGTACAGTGCATTGGTGTATGATTCAGTGGTCATGCAACTGATCTCCATTTGCATGGGTACCGTGAAGTTAACTACTCTGTTTTTAGGAGCCCAAAGTTAGCTTTGGAGAAGTTTTTCATGGTGGTTACCTTTGTGGGGGTGGGGTGGGAGGGATGTGGATTTCAAAGGTGATTAGTTTGTGGTCGGATCTAACCAGGGAGGAGTTGACTGTTGGTGTAGAGCAATGGTTGACCACGTTAGTAATGACCAGGTCAAGGATGTTTTCTTGTTGATTTTCTTTCAGGTTCTCCAAAGTTATTCTTTGTTGGCATCCAGGCAGTGTACTTAATAGTCAGTCACTGATTTTTATCAAAGCTTATAGTTTCAGTGGTCCTTTTTTCTTAGTTTCTGTTTTCACACTGGTAGAGCTGAAATTAATTGGTTGATCAGTGTACGGCCATCTTGGAGACCTACAAGCTGATGGTCTTCAAATCTGTACTTGGTAAGATGGATTGCCAAATGGTTTAAGGACAGATCATGCATGACCACAACACCAACTACCACAGCAACGTTATTGCACGACTACTGGATCCAAAATAACGAAAAAAATCACAGTTTGTATAAAATTTACTTTAATCACCAACCGTTCTAGCGCCTCGGTACAAACACCTTTACAGAACATAACATCTTAGGAAAAAAGCACTCAAATACAAAAACCCATTCTCAATTAAATATTAATTGAACTATTAAGCAATTAAAACATCTTCCTCAAAGTAAACATCTCCAATTCACTTCATTATTAAGCCCCATAGGAGCCAATGTGTTATATTTCAGTATATAAATTGATTCCTTATACAGAAGTTTATTTTTCAACACCAAATCATTGTGATATTTTACACTGATTTGTTCTAAAACTGCACCTTGTAACAATAAATGATTACTTGCATTTATTTCTTTAAAATGTGCAGATAACTTTTTCTTCTTTTTTATTCTTAATGTCCCTTATGTGTTCTAAAAATCGAACTCGAAACATTCTTTTTGTTTCCCCAATATAATACAAATTGCATGGACATCTAAGTACATAAATTACACCTTTACTGTTGCAAGAAAACACATCTTTATATATGTACTTAACCTCATTAATACCTCCAAAATTTGTAAGAATCTGTGCATACAGTGAACATTTTCCACATGGATGAGTCCCAGGACTCCAGTTCAATTGTCTAATATTTATAGATGGAAATACAAATTTTCCATGTACTAACATATCTCAAACTTCTATCCCTTGTATAAGAAAACATTAAGGTTTTAGGTAATATTTTTGATAATAATTTATCCCTTCTTAAGAATTCCCAATAATGTTTAACTAGACTGGCCATCTCATCACTTTTTACATTATATATGCTTAAAAAAAACATTTCTTCTTTTTCATCAGATCTTATTCAATGTTGTATCATTCTATTATTTGATGTTAATATTTTTCCCATATTTCTATTATTATTACCAAGAACTCTTCCTTGTGCTTCTTCTATAATATTTACATCATACCTCTTTCTTAAAAACAACCTAGCTGATTTTTCTATCTCCTCTCTTAATATTCCCTCATTATTACACAACCATGACAGTCTTACAAACTCACTATAAGGAAGAGATAAGATCAGATGTGGAGGGTGACAACTTGTAGCATATAAAAATTGATTGCGGTCTTCAAATTTTCTATGAACCTTGGTTTGGATAGACCCATTTCTTAGTCCTTCCAAAACCAAGTCCAGAAAGAATCACCTTATTTCCTTCCTGTAATCCACTAAATGGCAACCCAAAGGGGTTATTTTCCAGTGTTTTTACAAATTCCTGGACCTGAATTCTACCCCCTTCACATATAAAAATCATATCATCTATGTACCTAAAATATGTTTTGACATATTGTTTCACAAACATTTGTTTGTACAGAAATCTGTTCTCAAAGAAAGCCATAAACAAATTGGCATACACGGGAGCAGATGGAGCTCCCATAGCTGTTCCTTGTTTTTGTCTATATATTTGATTATTGTATACAAAAAAATTCACTAAACAATCACAAAATTAGAAAAAGGACCTTCCCCCAACATAAAAAGCAATGCAGAAATGCCATCTTCATGTCTAATCGATGTATATAGGCTTTTTACATCCAAAACTAACCAGTACATTTCATTATTCCATATAATTTCAGAAATCTTCTTCAAAAAGTCAAAAGTATCTTGTATATATGAAGGTATTTTTAATGCATATGTGATTAAAATCTGATGCAACAGCATACCAATATTATGTAAAAAAATAACTGCAAGCTGAAATTATCGGTCTCCCAGGTGGTTCAGTTATATTTTTGTGAATCTTTGGTAGACAAAACACTGCTAATTCATTATTTTTGCATGTAAGATTTTCTCCACATCTTTCCTATCAAAATAACCCAAACGTACACCTTTCTCTAGCAAATTCATAAAATCTGTCTGGGCTTTTTCATATTTACTACTTTCGCTCAATTCATAAACTTCTTTAACATTTAAATGATCTAAGCACATCTTATGATATTGTAACACATTCATTACTACAATTTTATTACCCTTGTCAGCAGGTTTAATTATTTCTTTTTTATTACATAGCTCTTGTACAACTTTCCACTCTGCATATGTTAAATTATATCTTATCTTACACATTTGCAAATATTTTCCCCAGCAAATTTAATCATAGAATAAAAGTGTGCAATAGCTTTGTTATGGAAAGGTGGAATAAATTTATTAACAATCAGAATGTCTTCCATATTCAATATGTAGTATGCATTACTTTCATCGATGTCACACACAATATTTTCACCATCATGTCACGAATAAAAACTGTCATCCGAAGAAGTGCATTCAACATTTTCAAACAGTTCATTACCATTCATATTAAAAAATACTCTTAAATACAGTTTATGTATTAACCTAAACAATTCTTGCTGTAACACATGAAATCTAGGAATATTATTTCGACAAACTTCAGTCCTAAATTAAGTACACATATTTGTTCCCTTGTTAATTCACAATTGGAGATGTTCACTACCATATTCACATCATTACATAAAAAATTATCACATAAAAAAAATCAATACCATTTAGTCCTTTTGTTGTTAAAATGTCCTGAGTCTTTCCTATTTGGCCCGTTCTGATAACTCCGATTCCTCTTCTGTCCCTGTTGTTGCTCATCGTTCCCACGAAAGTGCTGCCGATGTTCTTCCACCCTCTGCGGTTGAGGTAAAGGGGGATATTCCTCCTCATTGCTGGTACATGTTCCATCTAAACTACCGCCATCCGAAGAAACGAAATGAGTTCTTTTAAAACTTCCTTGTTTCTGCTGATACTTTCTAAGCTTCTGATTGGGAGCCGCTACAAAAGCCATCCCACTTTCATAGTCAGCAATATCTCTTTGTAATTATATCTTTTTATACTCAATTAGCTCAGATTCAAGTGCTTTCAACTGGGCCAGTCAATTTATTTAGCAAATTATCAGTACAAGATGCACCCAGGGAGTTAACCTCATATGACAAAGCAGATATGTCCTGTTTTAACTTTATCTGCTTTTTCTGATCTCTTTCTAATAAAATTTATGATTTAATGGTTTAAGGACAGAGCACACATTGTCCAAGTGGGTGAAGCCTCTTCAGACAGACAGAAGGTGACCAGCGGTGTCCTCTGGTATCTGTGCTGGACCCCTTTCTGTTTAACATTTATTTTTTAGACCAAAACTGATATTAGTGATCACTGGTTAATAAAATTTCCTGATGACTGCAAGTTGTGTATGGTTGATGCATCCCTTTGAGTACATATACCCTCCAAAATGAACTAGCAAGTCAATTCCTGATGCACTTAAATAGGTCACAAACTAAATGCCAAGAAATGCAGCATCACCCCGTTCAGGAAGAAGAAACACTCTGCATCCTATTGCACTGAAAACACTCCTTCACCATATGAATTAATGATCAGGTATCAGGGCACATAGGTTCACTCTCTTTCACCATCATGTGGTGACTACAGTTAGGAAATCCTTCTACATTTCACTAACTGTCAAGGACATAGTTTCCAAAACCAAGAAAATCATTATCACTCTGTACTCTGCTCCAGTCAAACCTTTTACTGAATATAATGCACCCTTTGACATGCATTTGGTTATAGACATATTTAAAACCTCAAAGAGCACAAAGGTTCCTACCAAAAAGGATCTCTGGTCTCAAAATCCCAGTCTACCATAAGTAACTAGAGTCGTCGTTCCTATAGTCAATGTCATACAGGCTGTTGTACTGAGACCTATGGCTAACTTACCAGACGCATAGAGATCTAGTTATTCTCAATTTCCTCAAGTTAAATTGAGCAGCCAGTACTAGCACCACAGATCTAAACCTGCACCAAGAAATAAATAAAACTAGATGGAGACAGACAGGTTCATCACCCAGTATCCTCCCACTCTGGCATGTCATGCAATGAGATTTCTAGTCATTCTTCAAACATACCATGGACAATTGGATGGGTGAGCTTAAATTCACACCAGGAGTTAACAGGCATGACTCTCCTTGCAAAAAGAGGTAAAGCCTGAGGGTGGGTACAGACACAGACAGACAGAGACATACATACATACATACATACATACATACATACATACACACACACACACACACACACACACACACACACTCTTAATTACCAAAATGAACATTCCCTCTGCAGCATGGTTGTAGGCCACATCCCTAGGACATGCAAATAACCAATTACAAGCTGGCAGGGTGCAATGGTATCCAATGCTGGGGAAAAAAATCTGAAGCCAGCTACCAGGCTCGAGTGGCTTTTAACAGGTGAATGAAAATAATAAAAATGTCTACATATGCAAGGTTAAATTTAAATGTACTACATTTAAAATGTAAATTCATACGGCCACTTGATAAATTCTATCCAGAAGAACTCCTGAACTTTAACTGTTACACTCACATAGCCATACAGAAAACTACTGTCCTGTTTCTGAGGAATAAAAGCTATTCCTGCTAATGCAAGGCAACCTTGGACAATTTTGGAAAGGCCATCAGGAAAGAACCCATGCTCAGGCACCACACCCTTTCACCCTTCTTCCAAGAAATTTGAAGTCGCAAAATAGAAAATTTGATACATGTAACTCAGTTTGGTGCTTTGCAAGTACAGCTGATGTGTTTTATCAGTCGTCCCACTGAATATCAAAAGGAATAGGCTAAGCAATACTAATCGCTAAGCAAGAAGTAGGATCACAAAATTTAATGCACCGTTTCAGAAAAGGATGAAGGTGATCACACTGACTCTTGTACTTTACTCACATTTACCATAACAGCTACTATCATGGGTTCACCCATATTTGAGTACACTATAAGGAAGCCAGAAGAAATGACAAGAGAAGAGTACGAACTGGTAGAAAATGAGTAGTGATTGGATACTATGACAGGAGATGGATACAAACCTCAAAATAAGATCATTAAAAGCAAGCAAAAATGAGAAACCAAAGTAAGACCTGGCCTTCTTTTTGGTACAACTTACGGTTCTCTCTGTATATCAGACTAATACATCTCTGTCAACCAAACATGTCATTTTTGGTATCAGTGATCCTGAGAAGCTTCGTCAAATGCCTTTAATATTCAGCAGCATAAAAGGAGTACAATAAAGACAAAAAACAGAAAACATCTTGGCTAAAGCAATGATCCACACAAAGCAGGGAAGTGGAAAGCCCATAATCTGACATGTGCACAGGAAGAAGTAATCAATTGTAGGGCTAAACTGACATACTTCTAGTGTTTGTTTGAACTGCTCTAAAACAAAATAAAATGAACGTCAGTCTTGGGTGCAAACTAAACAAAAAGTTCACCATACATACTTATTTAATTTATTATAATTAGTAAAAAGTAAAGTACTAACAAAGCTAAACCATAGCAAAGATGTAATCCTGCAACAGTGATCAACATGATACATCACACCTCTTCATCTGCACTGCCATTACGGAATCTCAGTAAACTTTGCGCCCTTTCTTTATTCAGCCTGATACCACTAGGTATACCGAGGCAGTGTAGTAACTGCCTAGTGCTTACTGAGAGATCTTTATTGCTACCTCACAATGACTGAATATCTGAGAAGTGCAAATATTTACTGAACTTACAGGCTACCTTCTCACATCAGGGAAGATAAGCACAGCACACTTACACACACTGCAAAGAACACTTCCACTAAACCAGCTTATGCTGAGGCTGTAAACAGTACACTGCCTAAGCCTCCCAGTCTAAAGACTAAGAAACCTCACCCATTAATTTACACAGCAACACACCCAAAGCCAGCACATGTACCTTTTAATAGTCAAAAGAATGCAGACTCCAAGCCCTTCAGGCCCACTGAAACTGCATTCACTCACAATAATGTTAACAGATGATTCTATTGTCAGGCATTTGGGCAACATCCTCACCAGGCTGGATAAAAACAGGCTGATGGTTAGACATCTTTCCAGAGCCAGGATAAGAGGTGTAATAAGGGCACTTAGATGATCCCTCATGCTGGCAAAGTATGACTATGATCTGATATTGGTTCATATGGGGATGAAAGAAGTTAGGCTCTCTACTCAGTGGGACAAGACTGAGTTGCTAAGCATGTGTCTTTGACAGGAAATACACTGGCCTCAATCTGTGTTTTACAATCATCCAGAATTATGCAGAGATTTTGATAAAAGATAACTGCTTATGCAGCTGGTGTCACTCTAGTAAGATCCAAATAGCTGTCAGCTCAGGTCAAGTTGTCTAGCATGCCTTCCTGCTTTGCAAGGGATAGTCTTCACCTCTCTGAAGGCTTTTACATTCTGGTGAGTTTTTTATGCAGAGTCTTCTGCTGAACATTCCATCCAAATAAATCTTAATATGAAATGCATTAAAGTAGTTCTACCCAATACCAGGAGCATTAATAAAATGCCTGAACATGAGGCCCTCCTGTAACTTGCACACATTTATTTATATATGTGTGTAGTTACAGAGACATGGTTTCAGAGCAATGAAAGCATTCCCTCTGTTCCTGGGTTTGGTGCAGATCAGGTCTTTAGACCTAATGACAATTACAATGGAGTACTGGTATTTGTCACAGATAACATCACCTCACTTAGGATTACTTGGGACAACACATTTTAACTCCTAGATGTCCAGATCATCATAAACAAGATTACTAATCACTCCATTGCTAGCTATAAACACCCTCTTTATCTCCTTCTCAGCATGATAGCTACAGCTATCTTAATACCTTAGCTGAAATTCCCATTAAACCCAACATCATTCTACTGGGGGGCTTCAACTATCTATCATTAAACTGGCTGACATACACTGGCAATGGCAGACCAATGCTTACTTGACATTATAAATGCATGTGTTAAGCCCTTTCTGGTTCTCTTAAACAGGTAGTTAACAATCCTAAAAAGGGCCCAAATACCTTTGCTCTTGTCTTCACAAATATGGCTATTTCTTGCAAATCTCCATATGTACCATCTTCTCTCACTAAATCATACCACAAATCAGTGACCATTTCCTTTATATATATATATATATATATATATATATATATATAAAAAGGAACTTACCACAACAGTAGATGTCCTACTTAATCACTGTTGTAGTATTCTAATACTAATGGATTAATGTGTGGTAAACTGGCATCTGGCCAGTGTACTAAACCAATACCTTCCATACAGTTATACACCTGATGTATGACATAAGCCAGTGGGCATAACGGTACATAAACAGATGTATGACCTGAAGATCTTATCTAAAGGAGAAGCAGGGAACTGGTCCCCCCTCAGTCCATGAGAACCAAAAAGATAAACATTAGAATGGGGGCCAAAGTGGATGTAATGCTGCAACAGTGATCAGTAAGGCATCTATTATTATGGTAAGTTTTTAAACAACTGCATTATGTCCTTCCTTACATCACTGTTGCAGTATTTCAATATTAATGGTTGATTCACGAAGCTTATCAATTAGAAAGTGTGGAAGGGTCCAGAAACGGGGGAGGTCTACTAATCCAGATATCACAGATCTAGCAAAGGACATTCTAGATCTAGAGAAAGGATCTACCCTGTAGTCTTTTGAGAAAATATGCATTGATGACCAAGTCTGCTTCTAAGATAGATCTGGAATTACTTCCTTTGCAAAAAGCCTCAAAGAAACTGCTCTAATGGAATGTGCCTTAATACGAGAAGATAAGGACTTACCATAATGACAGTAACAAAAGGAAATGGATTTAGAAATCCAGTTGGAAACTTTTTGCTTGGAGACCAGATTACCCAACTTGCCTTCCTGGAAGGAAAACAGTTAATCCATCTTCCTAATGTCTTTAGTCTTGTCCAAATAAAATCTGACTTACCTGTGCACATCCAAGGAGTGGAAAAGTCTTTCATCCTTGTTTTGAAAGCTTGGAAATACATTAAGCGGATTAATAACTTGGTTTAGAGACAACTCATTAACCAGTTTGGGCATGAAGGAAGGATTGACTCCAAGAGACAGCCTATCCTTAAGCAAAATAAGGAAGGGAGGAGACTCCACCAGAACTTGGAGATCAGAAACCCTTCTGGCAGAAGTAATGGCTACCAGCCAAATGGTTTTCCAAGAACAACATTTTAGAGATGCTGAAGCCACTGGTTCAAAAGGTGTCTGAGTAAGCTTTTCTAGGGCAAAATTAAAATCTCAAGGAAGCGTGTGAGGGGAATAGTCCTCCTAGGGGGATGAAATGAAGGATGCCCTTGACAATCTGCTTAATCTTCTTTCTAGAAAGCAGAGGAGGGTTAAAATAGAAATCTGTGTAGAAATGGCAGAGAAGTGTGCTTTGATAAAAGAATACGCTAAACCAGTATTTTCTATTTAGAAATACAGGAACTTCTAGTGGTAGATTTTATCACCTCTTGAAGAGCTTGTAGCACATCCTCAGAAAACTGGTGTCTGAAAGGGAATCAGAATTATGTCATCCACACTGTCAGATTGAGAAATAAGAGGTTGGGATGAAGTAGAGAACCAACCCTTTTTCTGTGTAAGCAAGTCCACTTTGTAAGGTAACTTGTGATGGCCAGATGAAGAAGGGGGAACAAGTGCTGCCTGGGTCAAAAGGGAGTCATAAGCAAGATTTTTGGTCTGTCCCTTTAGAGCTTTAACAGAAACTTTGGGACTAAGGGAGGTGGAGGGGAAGCATGAAGAAACTTCCCCGCCCAAGAAAAAGATGCAGTGTCTGTCCTCCAGACCTGGGACAAGGAATCCTGGGGCAAAACAGCACGAGTTGTCTGTTGCGAGTAAAGGCAAATGGGTCTACTTGAGGAACAGCACACTTATGGGCCAAGTAACAGACTGATGGGTGCAAGACCTGCATTTGGACTGGTGGTAAGATAGTCTGGGGATGTTTTGCTCATATATTCATTTATGTCCTCTTATACCCATGGGTTAAGGTCATACTTCCATTGCATAACTTTATGGAAGGTTTTGGCTTTCTTAAACCAACTGGATGTCAGGTTACCTCAGCAAAATAACCCATTAGTATTAGAATACTGCAACAATGATCCAAGGAAGGACATCTGATGTTAATAGTCCTATAAATACTTCTGTGTATAGGGGCTTCTCAAAACTAAACCTCCGTCAATTACTGAATGACGTAAATAAATTCTGGCATATGCCATTGCTAAAGCCACCGCCTATGCCTCTGATGTCCACTCACACTTAGCTGAATTGAAAAGGTAGTCCCTATCCACATGAAAAATAATGAGAAATTTAAAAACAAGCCCCTGTGGTGGAATACTTGTATACATACATTATATAACAAGACGAAAACATAGCTTAAAGACTTGTAAGAGGTGAAAAAAAGTAGAGCGCTTACAGGCACAATTAGAAAACACAAAGCTGGATAAGAAACACAGTAGTCACTGAAGTCAAAAATATTTACCAGCATTACTTTTAAGTCTCTCAGGAGGTTAAGAAATAATATCAAACAATGTTCAGAGCTTGTCCACAACAATACTACTCACTCTCTTCCAAAGGAAATAGCTACTACCCTAAATGACACCTTTACACAAATTTCACTCCATGTACAGTTACAGCTACTCCACAGATCCCATAACCCCAGCAACTCCCTAATTACTATGGAACAAGTCCTCACAGCCCACTCAAAAGCTAAGGACACCTCATCCATTGGTCCAGTTGACATAACAGGTTGTCTGACCATCAGTACCAAACACAGCCTATTTGAACCTTTACTTTACCTCTTTAATTGAAACTTCTTTACTGATTACGCTTCTGAAGTGTGGAAGACAGCCATTGTAATACCATTACAGAAGAGTGGCCCAACCATGAACCCTGGTAACTACAGATTCATTAGTCTCACTAGCATTAAAGGTAAATTTATGGAACGTATAACTAACTTGTTTTTTGACGGAACCCATGCAGTTAGAGCAGCAGATGCTGCTTCTGAAAGCAGAAACTTGCCAGCCATTTACCACAGGGTTCAGTGTTGGGCTCTTTCTTATCTGATATCTAATGCTATCCAAGTCTGTGCAAAACTGCAGAGTGGGTGTTATTTGAGGTTACTTGATCTTCCACTGACTCGTAGCTGTTCCAGCATGGGTGTGATTATGTACAGTTGTTCCAGCACGGGTGTGATTATGTACAGTTGTTCCAGCACGGGTATGATTATGTACAGTTGTTCCAGCACGGGTGTGATTATGTACAGTTGTTCCAGCACGGGTATGATTATGTACAGTTGTTCCAGCACGGGTATGATTATGTACAGTTGTTCCAGCATGGGTGTGATTATGTACAGTTGTTCCAGCATGGGTGTGATTATGTACAGTTGTTCCAGCACGGGTGTGATTATGTACAGTTGTTCCAGCATGGGTATGATTATGTACAGTTGTTCCAGCACAGGTATGATTATGTACATTTGTTCCAGCACAGGTATGATTATGTTAACAACTGGAGCAAGAAAAATGGTCTTGCATCAAATGTGAAAAAAATGCAGTCTAGTTCACTCTGGTATGCAAAATATTTCCACATCATACCCTACAGGTGACACAGCCTTCCAATCATTTAATGTCATAAGGGATCGAGGCATTCTTATTGATAATTCCTTATCTTTTCACCAGCATGTCTCCACAATAATTTGGAAAGCCTTCATTCAACCATCGCTTACAGATTCCTCCATGGGCATCTGTGTCTAGCCTCTTGAGCCATAAAAGATTTTGTCCTCCTTGACCGCCTATTCCTTTGCTGATCCCTCAAATACCGGATTAAAGGAACTAAACCTTCATTAACAAGTACATAAGAACTGTCATAATAGATTTGCATCTCAGTGTACCCTCCCCACCTCTGCAACAAATTTCCACTACATGTCAAGCAGAGTAGCAACCTTGCCACTTTCAAGGTAAACCTAGATAACTTTATGGACAGCCTTAAATGCTGCCAAGGTCTATATCATGTTGCCCTCCCTAAGGCTATTTAGTGAGTGAACTCTCTGGAGTGAAGTGTACTTCCTATTATTAAAGATTTGGTTACATGGAAGGACTGCCTTTCATTTGTAGCAATCTGTTGGTCAAAGGAGAGACCCTCATCTATAACTGTACCAAAAAGTAGCATTTCTTTAGTGCTGCAGGTGATACTTTTAGGAATCAAGTTGTCTGTAACAGTGCTACATTCACTTATATTCGGTACTGGCCGATTATTGTTACACCAGTTGTGTGCACCCTGGTTGCAGAATCACTGTACCTGGGAAGAAAGAACCATGTACCCCAGCTGCAGTCCAATGAAAATGTAGTGAGACAGATGCTAAAAAGTAGTGACTTAAGCATGCAGCTCTACTGAATGGCAATGGACACTTATTCATGCATTTATTTATTTTACATTTGTTAGCAGGGAACTCCCACTGGGGGGGGGGGGGGGTCACATTTTGTGTGGTTTGACAGGGACAGAAATGCTTGAATTGGTGCAGAATGTTTAACACATGCTCCTACAAACTGGGTTTCAACAGATAGCTAGTCTTCAGTGCAGCACGCAACATAAGCAATAACGTCAAGCTAAGTGCTTACAATCCTGGCTTTTGGGGCAATGCTGAATGCCTTGAAAAGCTTTATTTAGGTTGTGTGAATAGGGGAAACTTACCCACCCCTCTGTGATCTCCTCAAAAAAAGGTAACCAAGCTGAAGAGGCGTGGTTTATTTTTTACAGTCCCATACTGCTTTATATTTTAAAAAACAAGAAATCATATATACTACTCAACCAATCTCATAATGAGCCTCTCCATAATTAATTCACAGGCTGGTACTAGGCTATTGGCCCTAGGGCTTACACAAGTCTAGCCACAACAATTTCCTGGCTATTTCTTCCCACAATATTTACTTCCCTGGACACCTGTCTAGCAGGGCGACTGACATGATCCCCAGGGTGAATTTCCTATCTCTCATCCAATCGACAAGGTTCCTTTTGAAGAGGGCCAAAGAGGGGCTCTGCTTAACATGTATGGGCAGTCTATTCCAGAGTCCTGGGAGTCTCTGGGTCAGGAACTTATCCCTTCAGCATGTTTTGTTCATTGTGATGACAAGGTTTAGATTCCTGGAGCATGTGGCTCTGAGGGATTGGGATTTCTTCAAGTGTAGCAATTCCAACAGCTCTGGGTTTGACATGACCTTGTATGTTAAGCAGAGATCACCTCTGAGTAGACAATATGCACCAGAATATAGCTGGAGTTTTTTTTTAGATGGTCAGCATAGGGCATCTGCTTTAGGGCTGTGATTCTTTTAGCGAGGTATTTTTGCGGCCTTTCTAGTTGTTGCACATGTCTTGAGAGGTACATACCAAATGGGGCGTTGTATTCTATAATGGGTCTAATAAGGGATGAGTACAGTGGGACAATGACCTCCTTTTTTCTGGATGAAAAGACCCTAGTGATGAGGTGCGCCATATAGAAGGATTTCCTGACTGTTGTGGCAATGTTGTTATTGAAGGTGAGGCCACTGTCCACCTGTGCCCCTAAGTCTCTTATCACACTTTCGGTGTTTAGTGTACTGCCACCTATGTGGTAATTCACGGGTACATGTTTTTTTCCAAAGGGGATAACTATACATTTCTTGGCAGTGAGCTTGAGCCCGTGGCTCTGGCACCAAGCATCTGTTTCTGTAAGGCCCTTTTGTAGAATATCCACATCATTTGGGGATTAAATGGCGGCTCTCAGTTTGTAGTCATCTGTGAACTTTGTTAGCCAGAATCCTTTAGTGTTGGCTTGTAATTCAGAGAAGTAGATGCCAAACAAGAGCAGTCCCAGGACTGAACCCTGAGGTACTCCATTTGTCTGGAGTTGGCTACTTTTACAGTGTGGGTGCTGTCAGTAAGCCAGTTGGCAACCCATCGAGTGACGTAGGGATTAATGCCCAGCTTAGTAAGTCTATCTATGATTCCAGAGTGGGGGATAGTGTTGAAGGCCTTGGCGAGGTCCAGATAGGCTGTGTGGACCACCTTACCCTCGTCCACAGCTCTGGAGACTGATTCAAAGAAGTCATTCAGGTTCAGTAGACAAGATCGGCCCTTCACTAACCCAAACTGGGTAGGGTCCAGTGTTTGAAGGTTGCCAATGTCTTTGTTTATGATAATATGTTCCATGGCCTTGCACATCAGGCTCGTCAGACTGATGAGGCGGTGGTAGTTCCCAGGATCCAAGGTGGATCCCCCCTTGTGGAGTGGGATAACTGTAGCTGTGCGCCACTCAGTGGGCATGAAGCCTGAGGTGAGGCTATGATTAAACTTGACACTTAGGTGAGGTGTCAGGTCATTTTGTAGTTCATGTAGTACACAGCCCAGGATGTCATCTGGTCCCATGGATGCTGTAGTCTTAGCTTTGGAGAGTGCGTTTTTTTTACCTGTGTGGCCATTATTACCGGAATTTGGCAATCTTTTGCTATTGAGATGGGCCCTTTAGGGGGTGACAGGGGAGTGGAGTGAAGTTGGCACTGAATTGATCTGCCAGGATAGTGGCAATATCCTTGGGATCAGTATATTTAATGCCATTCTGTTGTAGGTCAGAGCAGATCTGAGCATTGCCATTTAGATTCTTGACATAGCTATAGAATGCCTTGTGGTTGTCTTTGGAATATTTGGCAATTTTATTTTCGTAACTAGCTTTGGAGGATTTTATGAGGGATCCCAGCTTTTTACTGAGGCTGGTAAGGGAGTTTTTTGCATCCTGGGATTTTCCTCTTTTGTACAACAGTTTCTTCCTTTTGTTGTAAAGTTTGTTTATGGCAGAGGACCACCAGATTCACTTCCTTTTTTTGGAGGAGAGCATCTTGGTTCTATTTGGGATGGCACGATTCATGCACGAGTGGATGTGCTCATACAGTGCCTTAGTGTAGGATTCAGCAGTCGAACTTTCAGTTCCCATCTACATGGGTGTCATGAAGTTTGTTACTTCTGACTTGAGTAGCATGAAGATGGCTTTGGAGAAGTTTTTTTTATGAAGGTTTCCTCAGTGGGGTGGGGTGGGGGAGGGATGTGGATGTAAAGGGTGATTAGTTTATGGTCAGACCTGCCCAACGAGGGGATGACCATAGGTGTGGAGCATCGATTTCCCATGTTGGTAACGACCTGGTCTAGGATATTGGAGCCCCTGGTGGGACTATGGATTAGTTGATCTAGGGCATTGGAATTTATGAATTCCAAGAACTGTTGGGCAAAGGTGTTGGTACACGAGTAGTTTTTCCAGTTAATGGCAGGGTAGTTGAAATCACCCAGTATTACGGCATTTGGTTGTATCTTAATATTTTCCAGTACATTTAGAAAGGTGTAGTGAGAATCATGGGGCATGGTGTGGCTGTGTTTAACTCATGTGGCTGAAATGGGCCCTTTCTGGATCAGTCTTCCACCCTGGTTAACAAACAAAGCCTGCTTTGGTTACCAGTGAGAATGACAGGTTGACAGTTCCTGGGATTAGGTGGAGATCAACCCATGAGAAAAAGGAACCCACTGTGTCCTGCCCCATCTCCAGGCGAAGAAGCTCACAGAAAGACTTTACACAGAATATGAAATGTGTCACTAAAGCTATGCTGAACAGTATTAAGAAAACTTCTAAGGATGTTATCCTGGTCTCATGGAACTGCTATTTTAAGCTTTACTGAGTGCTTCTTTGATCTGATCAGGACATAAATCTGATGTGGAGGAATAAATCCCTGGATGAAGTACATTAGTGGTCACAGCTACTGGGGTGCAGAAACTGGTGCTAAATTTGTTTGCAAGGACACTGGAAACATTTGTTGACTCAGAGTACAGTTTAGCAATTACCTTCAGGTTATAGGATTCTTAGGTTTTGATTCTAATCTTCCTTTTGTAATTACAAAATACTTTTCTATTTCCTTCAGTCTTAATGCAAACCTAAGTTCATAGGAGGACGTGTTTCAAGGACAACGTCTGTTACCTTTTGGATTGGCTTGATTTTATTTTTTGACATATGGGGACCTTTTGTACTGAGCAAAGTCTTTCCTTTTTGATGTATTGTATCGCTTAATTTTCCAGTGCCACAACCTGAGGGTTGTTTCTGTAGTTCCCATCATATTTATATCTGATAGGGACATGGTTTAAGAAAAAGGAGCTACTCTGGATGTCTAGAATTTATTAAAGAAATCTGTGGTTGACATACCGTGGTCATTTAGGGATTAGATCCCTCTTACTACTGTTTAACGATTTGTGTGCATTTTCTATTGGAAACGTTTTTAAGTAAGAAGGTACTGCACAGGAGGTTGACCTTTGTTTGGACGAATGGTAACATTGTAACATTGTGCCGTAGTCTGAAATAACTACAGATGGAGCAATGATAGGGATTATGCTCAATGAGGGCATACTGGTAAGGACAATGTTGAGGATGTTTAATCCTCTGGTAGGAACTTTAACCAGATGTATATGACAGCTATAATACATTCATATGCAGTTGCTAGGCATGCAGTTCAGGAGACCATTAGGGAGCATAACCCAAATTCCCTAAGGCAAAGATGTGGCCAAAGTGCTGTACATATTAATCAATTCTGAATCAAAACAATCACACTGCATTGGAAAAGAAATGCATCTGCTGAGAATGTGCAAGTTCCTAAAACAGCCAACTGTTGTTTTTTTTGCGTGCGTGTGTGTGTGTGTGTGTGTGTGTGTGTGTGTATATATATATATATATACACACACACACAAAAATATATATATATATATATATATATATATATATATATATATATATATATATATAATTACATATATATATATATATATATATATATAAAATTGAGACACCTAGTCCTGCAGTACAAGATGCTTTATGCATCTCACAAACCAGAAGCTACGGGCAAAATTCTAAAAGACTGGCTCTCGGTGTAAGTGACTTTCTCTGGTATAAGGCCAAACTGTAAAGCAGGCTTACACTACAGCCAAGAACAACTTTTTTGGAATCTGGACTTACAGGTTTATTCACTTTTTGTTGACCACGTTAGTTCAACTTAGAGTTGCCACCTGTCCCTCTTTAGCAAGACGGTGCTTACTTGGACAGTTGCATCCCGACAAAAATAATTTTATATATATATATATATATATATATATATATATATATATATATATATGTGCGTGTGTGTGTGTGTGTGTGCATATATACATGTATATATATAACTGTGATGTCCTGACATTTTAGGACAAAAATATGAAATTTGAAAAATGGTGATATCCTGAGATTTTAGGACAAAAATATTTCCCAAGTTTACTATAATAGTTGCAGACAATAATTTCCATATGTGAAATACATTAATATTATACAAAACAGGAATGATACAAATTATGCAAGGTTGAACTTTTATTTAGGTTAAAAAAATCTAGTCCTTTGCACACACTGTGGGCCTTTTTTTAATGCAAACTCTTTCCACAAGCATGCCCCATGCTGGTCATTTGAAAATGTAGCAACCCTAGTCCAACTAGGTGTGGCCTATATTCAGAGGAGTCCTGCAGCTATATACATACTGACTAGGGGTAATTTAGCCAGCTATGTCTCTTAGATTTGCAGGTAAGTTACTTGGCTAGCTACTCCTGTTGGCCATTTTAAGCCGAGCCAATTTCCCTTCCCAAGCTGAGACTCAAACCCTGTAACTTGAATCTGCGAGGTAAACACCTTAACCATGACCAGCTTTAATACATTCATAAAGCTCTCACAAATTAATTTGTTACATTAAGTAGTCAGATAATCTTCAAATGAGATAAAGTTAAGAAGACTGCACATGCACTGAACAAGGCTAAAGGTACATTTCATGACTGCTGACTACATATCTTGTATTTTCAGTACTGAGTGGGTAATGTACCTTACCAAGCTCTGGGCATGACTGTGTTAACAGTGCTCTCACTTCCATCAATGCTACATCACTGCATGCCAAACTGTCTGCCTTACTGAACAGCATTCACATTGTTTTTTTTTTCTATAATCACATATCAAAACAGTGGAGCACTACTGATATACCGGGGCACACAGTACCCCCATGCTAAACTCTCTATCATAATTCACTGTAAATCTTCCCTCTGTAGTATTATGCTGTATTTAGGGCTCAGTGCACCACTGAAATGAAATGCAGACAAAGCAGGTGCTCTTTACGCCATTCATTTCAAACAGCAGCAGGACAAGATACCAACAGACAAAATTCCACCTCTGAACTGTGCATCTCTAAACAATGAGGCCAAGAAAGTGTACGTACTGCACATGGTAAAACACAGAGGGCATCTATTAATCTGACCACATGTTGTGAGTGAATAAAAAAAAAACGGAGGCCTCAGAAGAAAATCAGAGCTTCAACAGGTCTTTATGTTACAAGCTACAAAAATATTAGTTGTGTAAGAACTTACCATAATGACAGATGTCCTCTTCTCTCTTGCAGTATTCTTACATGAGCCTACCAAGGTGACGACCCAATGTCAGCCAGTATATCAAAGTCTTTTACTACCTTAGGGTGCGCGGCACATCTGATGTAGGCCAGTATTAGATGTCGGCCATAAAAGCAATGTATGCACACACCATCCTCAGAACTAAAACCCCAGGTGGAGAGATAGTCTAAGGTAAAGAGGATCAATGCATCCAAGAATACCAGGAAGTGTGGGAAGGAGGGAAGGACAGAATACTGCAACAGAGACGAGAACAGAAGGACATCTATCATTATAGTAAGTTCTTACACAACTAATCTATGTCCTTCTATTCATCTGTTGCAGTATTCTTACATGAGGGAGAATGCAAAAGCTCACGCAGAAAGGGAAGAGGAAGTGGCAGAGGAGCTCTCCAGGAAGCCATGGAGAATGGGCCTGGCGAAGCCTGCCCTGGATATGGAAATGGAATCAAGCTTATAATGTTTACTGAAGCCGTGGACAGATGTCCAAGTAGCTGCTCCTAAGACCGAGCTGGTGTAAAGCCCTTTAAGGAATGTTCCCAAGAAAGAAAACTACCCTTGAAAAGTGAGCTTTGACTGAGCCTGGAAGAGCTTTACCATGGTGGGCATAGCAAAAGGCAATAGATTTGGATATCCTGTTGAAGATGCTCTGTTTGGACACAGGCAATCCCAGAGCCCTGGGGTGAAATGACACAAACAGTTGGTCTGATTTTCTAAAGGGTTTGGTCTTGTGTAGGTAAAACCGGAGTTGCCTGTGTACATCAAGTGTGTGTAGGATCCTCTCACTGTTGTTCTGGAGGGAGGGAAAATGTGGGCAGATGACTAGACTAGTTTAAGGACAATTCATTAACTACCTTTGGCATGAAGGAGGGGTTGCTACAAAGGGAAACCCTGTCCTGGTGGAAGGAAAGGAGGAGAGTTCTGGTACCCACCTAGCGGAGGCAATAGCCACCAGGAGGACAGTTTTCCAAGTACAGTGTTTGAGGTAACTAGAAGAAGCTGGCTAAAAAGGCACCCGAGTTAGTTTCTCTAACACAAAGTTCAATTCCCAGTGTGGAGCGACAAGTCTCCTGGGAGGTCGAATGTGGAGGATGCCTTTAAGGAATTGTTTGGCCTTAAATCTAGAGGCTAAGAGTGGTGAAAGTGGCAGACAAGCAGAGATAGCGGACAGATGTGCTTTTATGGACGAATAAGCTAAGCCTGCATTAAGCAATTCACACAAATAAGACAGAACCATAGGGGGGTTCACTGTAAGTGGGCCCTGGTTTCTAGTGGGACACCAAAGCGAAAATCTTTTCCATTTGGAGAGCGAAGATTTTCTGGTATTAGGTTTCCTGGCCTCCTGCAGAACTTGTAGCACGTCCTTAGAATAAATGTGTCTGAAAGGAAACAGGGCTCTGTCACCCACAGGGTCATTTGGAGGGTCTCTAACTGTGGGTGGATGAGTAAGTGAGCCCTTGTTCTTTGTCAGTAAGTCCACTCTGAGGTAACTTGTGATAACTGCCCTTGCTAGATGTAGAAGAAGAGGGAATCAGTGCTGTCTTGGCTAATAAGGAATCACCAGCAAGAGTTTTGGTTTGTCTGCTGAATTTTCAGCAGGACTTTTGGAATCAATGGAAAGGGGGGTAATGCATAAAGGAATTTACCCTTCCAAGAAATTGATAAGGTGTCCACTTTGGAAGTTGTTTGTTCAGGGGGGAGGCAAACAAATATATTTGTGAAGTACCCCACTTGTTGACAATGTCCAGGAATACATCCCTGTGAAGCATCCATACATGGGCCTGTGTTCTGGATATGCTCAGAGTGTCTGCCGCAGTATTCTGATGGAAAGGGATGTAAACCACCTGAAGAGATATTTGTAGTAGTTGAGTTAGATCCCAGGCCTGTACGGTTAGTCTGCAAAGGAGGTAGGATCTTGTCCCCCCCCCCCCCCCCATTTGTTGATATACCACAGGACAAGTCATATTGTCTGTGTGGATGGTACCCTTCCTGGTCACAGAAGGGATTGGAAAGACTGAAGGGCAAGGATTAATACCTTAATTTTCCTTACATTTATGTGGTTTCACCTCTGAGAAGGTGCCCACTGGCCTTGGACTGTGCGATGGGTCCAGGGCTGCTCCCCAGCCTGTATCCGATGCATCTGTATGCAGTATTCGAGTTGGGGGAAGTGGGTGAATGGGGAGACCTGCATTTATGCACAGATGTGTTATCCACCACTGGAGCTCCTTCTAGAGGCAGGGTAGAAGTGGTATTTGGAATTCTAGAGGGTGGGCATGCTGAGACCACATTGACTTTAGGAACCATTGCAGCTTCCTCATATGTAGCCTTGCTACAGGAAGCATGGGGATGGTAGAGGCCATCAACCCCAAGATTCTCAAAAAACATCTTGCATACAGGAAATTAAGGGGAAGAATTTCTGTGAAAATGGTAGAAATCTCCTGGGTCTTGGTGGGTGGAAGAGACACCACCATATCCTTGATTTGAAACCAGCACACCAGAAAGACATGGTCTTGGAATGGGACAAGGGAAGATTTTTTGAGGTTTACAGTGAATCCCAGGCTTTGTAAGATGGCTATTGTTGACTGGAGGTCTCTGGTTAATTCCTCCTGTGTTTTGGCTTGAGTCAAAAGGTTGGCTTGGTAGGGGAAGATTTGGATGCAATGAGGTCTGCAAAAGATGTCCACTGGTGCCCGCCATTTTGTGAAGATGCACAGGGCAGTGGAAAGTCCAAAAGGCAAAGCAGAGAGTTGAAACTGCAAGGGATCCCCACAGAGAAGTGTAGGAATTTCCTGTATCTGGGGTGTATTGGGATATGGAGGTAAGCAACCTGGATTTCTATGAATGCTAGGAATGCCTGATGGAGGATGGGAGGGGAGAGTGCAGAGTAAGCATTTTGAAGGAGAGAACCATTAGAAAATTGTTGAGATAGCAGAGGTCTAGGATGGGTCTCTGCAAGGACCTTCCTTCCTAGGAACTAGGAATAGGTGTGGATAAAAACCTTTTCCCTCTCGAGCTTGCGGCACAATTTAAACTGTGCCCTGTTCTAGTAAGTTTTGCAAAACTGGAAGAAAACAGGTTCCTGTTCTTTTGGTGGTTGGGGAATACCCCCCGAAGGGTAGCACAGTGTGCCAGATTATGAGGTATCCCCTTTTCATAATGCTTAGGACCCAGGAGTCCTGAGTGATGACTTCCCAGATGGGAGGGAAAGGGTAAGGCGCAGGGAGAGGGGAAGGGTTCCCAGATTGCTTGAGAAGTCATGATGAAGAGGGGTCTATATTACCTGATCGAATGATAACAATAGTGAATGCTCTAAAGGGCTAAAATGCAGCACATCAAAAGCATTATTGTACTCCAAGATCGCACTACAGTAAGGAAAGGGCAAATATTCCATTCTTCGCTATACCGCGATCCCACAAAAAAGCATTTCGATGTGCTGCATTTTTGCTCTTTAGAGCATTCACTATTGTGATCATTTGATCATGTAATATAGACCCTGATGAAGAGTCCATGCTTTGTGAGCTGGGAGGAAGTAGTAGTAGTAAGTAGTAGAGGAGAACTGGTGAGTTTTCTTGGACCCTTTTTGGGGCTTTGTTTGGTGGGGTTGGGATTGCCTGCATACAAAGACCTGTTTTGCAGGGTAATTCCTGTGGAATTTAAGCACAGGGGAGACCAAAATGTGTTTACGGTCTTTTAGCTCCTTGCTTTTTTCTTGCAAAGATTTGAATAATTCTACTGAGCATTTGCCAAAAAAGAGATGAATTATCCAAGGAGGCATCCATTAGTTTTGCTTTAATGTCCTTAGGGAGGGGCTGAAACATTAGCCAGGCAATTCTTCTTAGAGCAGAGGAAGATGTTGCAGCTTGTGAGGTGGCCTTTACAGCATCGTTGCTGCATTTAATCAAATGCCTGGCTACCTGAGAGGAAGTAGAAATAAGACAGGATGCCAAGGCTTTGTTCTCGGAGTCTGGCATATCTGACACTAGCTTGGAAATGTGACACAGGAGTTCCAAGCTGTACTTGGTCATATGAGTCTGGTACTTTAGTGCTCTGAACGCTAAGGTGGCTGAGGTATCAATTTTCTTGCCCAGCCTCTCCAACTGCTTACTGTCCTTGTCTGAGGGGAGGAGGGCAGTAGAAGGTAGTGACCTGGAGGCCTTATCAGAGGCTACTGAGATCACAGAGGGGTCAGCCACAGGGGCTTTGAAAAGGAAATTGCAGTCCTTAAGTACTTTGTAGCACCTCTCTAGCTTTTTATGGAGCTGGAGGCTGAGAGACAGGGTGAATGGAAGTGGATGCAAAAGCATCTAAGAAGGCCGGAATGACAGGTGGAATGGCAGAAGGACTAGGGGACTGTACTTGGAGGAGGCCAACAAAACATTTATGGACCTCAGACATCTATGTACTGTCCCATTTAAAATGCTCCAATATCCTAGAAATGTTCTCCCCAAAGGAAATTTCCTCCATAGCAGATTCTGTTCCATTCGAATCTTCCTCAGGGGAAGTATAGTCTAACTGTGTGGGGATTTGGGATGAATAATTCAGAGAATCACTCTCCTCTTTGGATGAGGAGTCTTGCTCTGAGGTAGCTTGAGGCCTAGGTCTCTTCTAAGGGGAGGTAGGCCACACAGGAGGGGGAAGATGGCTGACCTGAGGGAGGCCTTATTGCCATGAAGGCCTTAAAAAGGCCTTGTGTGAAATTCTGTCATTCTTTCTGTGGGTCTGGAGGTGGAGATATATTTTGTGTTTCTTTTTTGCAGGGGTATCCATGCAATGCAAAGTAGGAGGGCCGGACAAAGGCCTACATATAGCCAAGTCCGAGTCACCATCCTCGTAAACCCCGATCTGGTTAATTCCTCTGTGGGGCTTTCGGACATGATAAGCCTGGGTTCCACCTGGACATCAGCAGTCGATGTCTGTGTTGTCTCTCTGGATGTGCATACATCTGGTACCAAGGTGGGCTCAGCCTGTAGATCCGCGCTCTCATGTGCTTTGGGAGAGACGTCTGTATCGGGACGTGCAGCTTTGGTTCTGCTCTTGGTCTTTCAGCCTTACCCTTGACAGGCTCTGTCATCGGGTCTAAGGAACTTTCCATCGTGCTTTTAGCTAAAAGCTTAAGTCATTGATCTAAGTAAATAGCAAGGAAGGATGATAACTGACTTTGGGGGGGTCTTAGGCACAAAGACTGACAGACTGGGCAGTTTTTATGGTTGTGTTGGGGCCCAAGACAGAAGAGGCACTGAGAATGACTATTTTTATGTGGAATCTGTCTTCCACAGTCACACTTTCCTTTGCTGGATGACATTAACCTTAATCAATAATAAAGGCAGCAGTAAAAGAGAAAAAAAAGGTTTCTCCAATGGGGCACTTATCTTTAAAGTAGTAAGCGATTACGGCAGGAGAGCTATGGCGATCCGATTGGCAGGAAAGGAGTTCTGAAGGTGGTGCGCATGTATGTCACTTTTATGGCCGACGTCTGATAGTGGCCTATGCTAGATGTAGTGCACACCCTAAAGTAGTAAAAGACTTTGATATACTAGTCAACATTGGGTCATCACCTTGGCAGGCAACTCCCTTGATGTAAGAATACTGCAACAGATGAATAGAAGGGCATCATTTTGTTTCTCAATTGTGTGCTCATTTTAAACAGTGTGGATGATACTTTAAAAAACAGGCTTTATCAGTGTGAGTAGTTTTATTACAGTCCACAAAATTTAATCACTTTTAAACAAGCGAAATGTAAATTTTATTGTACAGAATAAGACTAAGATTCAGAGAGATGGCATTTGTTGTGTAGGGCCTGTACAGAAAGAAAGGACCAACTCACTGTGAAACATTTACACCACATACATAAAATGAGGTTACCATTAGTGATAACAGCTTTATAAATGGTAGATAATGCATATTTACATTCTGAAAAATCACATTCTTCTTAAATTTGTTAGACACCTCAAGGTTAAGTGCTTCCCAAACTACCTCTGGTACCTGCTTATGAAACCACATTTTGCACACAGGGATGACACTGCTGACCTTAGGTGATACGGCAACTTACTGCTATGAAATGAAAGGCTGTCCTGATTCTCAGGTAAGATTGTGAACTCAGAGCTTGTGTAGAGTCATGAGTTATTTTGTATAAATTAAACACTGACAGCAAATCTGTAACATTTCTACCTTGGCAGCTACAAAACTACATTTCTGGTTTTGACTTGGTAATGTTATGTTTCAGGCTTTGTGAAGTTTTGATTTTGTCTATCTTATGCACACCAAGGGATCTGTCAAGCTCCAACTCTTTAGTCTGCTCTAAATTTCTCAACTTGCCGTTTTTTTTTTTTTTTTTTTTTACTTCTATCTAGTTCTTGTCTGCAGTTGCATATTATTGTATTTTGCCTGCTGTAGCATAATTACTATTTTATTTTGGTTTCTTACTGAAAGCACGTATCTGAGTCCCTGATTTTAAACTCCACTTCCCATATAAAAGGAGAAAGGATTTTCCATACCTTGGATGCACGTGGACAGCTGAGATTTTATCCTGAAAGAACTAAAGTAGTAACAAAATCATACATGTTATTATTCGCCTTTGCAAAGGTGGGGAAGGCGCACTTTTTAAAAACAAATCATCACACAGTAATTAACTTACTGCATATCTTTGTGTTACTCCTTCAAAGGCAAAGCTGTACCAGGGCATGTGAGGGGCCACACCACAAGAGCAGCAGCGACTACAGTGTTCTTTAACTGGGGTCAATCTCCATATCATCGTGCAAACAGCTAACTGGTCATCTGTCTATACCCACTCCAGGCACTTTAACTTTAGACATTACCTCTACAGTTAGAGCAAGATTTGCCATGGCCATCATTCAAACATTTTAAATTTCTTCACAAAGTCAGCCACCCAATATTCCATAAAATTTGGCAGTTTACTCCAAACTCTGCAATATCACAATTGTGAACAATACAATGAAGAGAGGCACAGCTGTGCATGAACTTTCCATAACTGTAGATTCTCTTTAGTATGCCCACTCCTGCAGTGCTATTTCCCTACCTCTAACCCCCGTTTCCTAAATATAACCATTCTGGAGTTGTGGTAGGTACCAAACTACTCAGATTTTTGCTTCACCTTCTCTTCCTTTCTCATAATCCAATAGGGCTTTATTTAGGGAGCTTTTAGTGGGGTTCTCTGGGTGGGCTGCCATCTTTGCAGGGAAATACCAATTGGGTAGCTACTCCTTTGGCCTCTACCACACCTTTGCAGCTGGCAAGAAAGAACTAAAGATATTACAAGCAGATTCCCCTTTTACATCACATGCTTGCTGATGTCTAGGCTCCAGGTGTGACATCTACCAGGCTGAGAGGGGAAGTCAGTCTGCATGTCAGGCGTTCTGCAGCAAAAGACCCAAAAGTCAGTAACACCATAGCAGTGGAAATAAAACAAACTATTCGTCACTTGAATAAACCACCTATCATGGTGAGAGCTGTAGTAGAAGCTAGCTAAGAAAATTAAATCAAAACTGCTTTATCCCCAGTGGCAGTCTCCAGCTCAACCTGGGGATGCTTAGGTGCTCCCATGTCAGCAGACCAACACAATCATTCCAGTGTGCCCTGGTTCTGGCCTCCTCTTATTGGGCTATTCATGGTACATCTCCTTTGGGATGTCCTCTAGCTCAGCAGCAAATGACCAATGACAAAAAAGTCCCATTTCCCAAACCTCCAAAAATCACATAAAAATAACTCCTCTCTCTTCTGGTCATACAACCAGGGCAAACTTCCCCTCCCTCTCCAACAATTACTAAGAACTCAGGCACATTCCACCATAGTTTAACCACCACTTCAGTAATTTAATCCTAGCAATCAAAACAAAACTCGAACCGACCATCCACCATCCCAGGAACCCATAACACTGCATACCAATTCATGCCCACACCTGTCCATACTGCAGAAATAAAAATATTTATAAAAATTAAAGCCTACAACCCTGGCAGTTGATGATCTACCAACAGAATACATAAAAATTGCAGCTGCATCCATCCTAATAGACAGATCCATAAGTGAAAACCATGTCCCAACAATCTGGAAAAAATCATTCATAGTCCTCCTCCATAAAGGTGGTAACTTAACAGACCTAACTAATTACTTACCCTATAGCGATCCTGTTACCCCTACCCAAAATTTCTAAAAGATGTACACACTCCTAGCTAATGAAATTCCTCAATGACCATTACTTTCTCCCACACAGCATGCATTCTGTCCAAATCACAGCACCACAATTGCTCTCCTCTGCTTTACCAACAAAGTCAATCAAAACAGAAACAATGGGCACCTAGTTTAATTTATTTTTCTCAATTTGTCAAAAGTCTTTGACACAGTATCATATTAGAAATTATTAAATGAACTAGCATCTCTTGGTTTAAACAAATCAGTTATATCCAGGTTCCATAGATATGTCAAACAGGCAACAAGCAGTTAAGTGGAAGCAAGATCTCTCAACATTTCTGCCAGTTACAGTCAGGGTTTCCCAATGTTCAAAACTCGGGACTCTCCCTTTTAACATATATATAAAAAAACTCCATATTGCTTCTCAATAAGCAACCATTATTTAATACATTGACAATGCAGCACTCATCTGCTCTGCACCACCACTACATAGCCTGCAAGATATCACTTAACAGCCTTTCCTATCCACCACATTCTGTCTCAGCAATGCAAGCTTACTCTTCACCCCCAAATAAGACTAAACTAATTTTCTTTACCCCCCCCCCCCAAAGTCTCATACAACAAAGACACAAATTCCGCATCCTGTCATCTGACAACACAAAAATTTAATGCATACCACAAAAAACAGTATTTGGAGTGTTGATGACAAACTTGAATGTGACCATCACCCAACTCCAGGCCATCAAAAAAAAAAAAAAAACACACTGGAAACTCGAATCACTATATAGAACAAAACATTTTCTCACAGAGTCTGCAGGAAAATCCATAGCCACTGCCTACTACTTCCATCCCTTCTATATGCATTCCCTGTCTTTACAAATCTCAATACCACATTAAAACTAAATTTGACACGTTACAATAAAATAGCCAGATTTGCAGTAAATACCACACTAAAAACCTACCACTGCATAGCCTTTAGAAATTTACAGTGGCTCTCCACTACCTTACATACTCAGCTCCAGACAGTCCATAATTAATCAATTTCCATGAAAAATGCCCATCACTGAAAAATATGCTCCAACCACACTACAATTGTAGACTACTACGGTGAAGTAACAAATCCTCCTCACCATGGCCAAAACAAGCAACTCAGGTGGGATTTCTCTATACTCCCACCAAGTCATTAAAAATGGGAACTCTATCCCGCTGCAAATAAGACAGATAAGACATGTACCTTCAAGTAGCAATTGCCTCTGCTATTGCTCAGCTTCCAACTAGAATAATTTTTTGGCCATACCAGGTACCTTTTCTCCAAATACTTATTTCTTCACTTCCCCCTTTTTCTCCATCGGATCAGAAAGATATTCAGAAACAGCAAATAACTTTGTTTATATAAATTATATCAATCATAGTGTCTAAGTTGACGAGACTCTCTCTTCTCTCTAATTAGATCAACCACTTTCTCCCTGTCCCCTTCTGTTGCAGTTTCAACACACTCTCTCTCCTCATCTATCTAAAACTAATGCTCCTCATAACAGTCTAAGTAGCCCCAACTATTCTCACTTATTTCTCTATCAGCCACTTTCTTCCTTTATATTTCTTTAAGTTAAGTTGCCTCTTCATTTCAATTGCTGGAAGTTGTGGGTAACATTAGAATAGCGTTTCCATGTTTTCTCTCACTGTGCTATATACAAGCCTAGGTCTATATTTTTAATGACTGCCCATACTGTACATACATATGCATGCTTTGTAAACTCAGTTCCTAAATGTTTATGTAAGCTATTGCATTTCTCTCTCTCATGCATGCACACTTATCTATATTTTGTAATCCTTCAGATATCAAGTAACTGTATTTTATGTATATGTCAAAATTGTAGATAAATGCAGAAAGTTTCTCCCCTGGCCTCCTCTGAAAAAGTGTTTTACCCCAGTTAGACATTCCCAGTAGCAAAGTTAAATAAATAAATAAATTGTATTTTACCTTTCATTAGAATAAAGATAATTTGAGGAGATGCAGTTATGGAATATTATATTTTGACATTGCAGGATTTTGCATTCAGTATTATGACTTGCATTATCCTATTTTATTTTATTTTTTATTATGCTTTTGTTTACCAGGATTGTCCGACTGGCTTTAGTAAAAAAAAAAAAAAAACACAGTTTCCAGTGGAGACCTGAGGAGAAAAGCTCCATATCATCACAAACAATACACAAGAACAGACATTAAAGTAATATAAGTATACCTACATTTGTTAATTAAATCACATTCATACATAATTAAGGAAGCTATTACATTATAAAAGATACCTGTGCTTTAGTAGATGCTGAGAATTGAGTATTTGAAGACGTGTATTAAAAAGTTTATCAAACAGATAACAGATTGTTTGATTAAAAATGCAAAAAAATGGAGGTGAGGGAATTAACCAGGCAGGGGAGAAAATGTTAATATTGTAGTTAAAAAGGGGTTATAAAACAGTTCATAAATAATTATATATGGCTATCATAAGGTTTATATTAGAAGTACAGAGGTTAGGGTGATCAGTGTCACAAAACTATGTATGTTGCTGGAAGATGCTAGTAAAACCATTGGTGAAGACTGGTTGTGGGGTATAGGATTCTGAATGAAGAGAAATGCTTTGATAATGCAGTAAGCTGAAGCTAACAGTAGCTTTTAACCTGGAGATATACAGGAGCAGATCCATTCATTTGACAGGTGAAATTTTAGTTGGGTCTTAAAGTTTGCATTCAGAATGGAGTTCAGTGATAGTGGGATGTGGTTCCATAGTTTTGCTACACTGTTGTAGATCATAGTGCAATGTGGGTGTGCTATGTCTTTAAGAAGCATGCGAGGCTGTGAGTGCACATTTAAATTCCAGACACATACAATCCCTAGTGCCATTTTGTAGAAGCAGCCAGTGAGTGAGCATGTATGATCGCAGTAGTTAGTTTGTATAGGAGTTACTTAGTCAGTCAAATAAGCCTTCATAGTGATATGTTTGTATAGAATAAAGCTGCTTAAACAGAACCTACGAAGACTCGTTTGTGTACCAACGCAAGCGACAGCATCACAACCGGGATGGAAAAGAGAAGAACATTAGGAGCCATGAGATGTAAAGACGACAGCGAAGCTAAAACCAAGAGAAAACAGTGCAAACATAACCAGAAAGAATCAATGGGAATAACAAGTAATACAAATTATTTACTCAATGCAAAGAGGCAAGAAAAGGCATTGCAAGGGCACAAACCGCATTATCAGGCAAGCGGAAAGTTTAAAGAAAAGTTTGGTAATGAAAGAAAATGTTTAGGATAAAAGTATTTGAACTAAACTAATATGTTTAAGGCAAAACAAGCATGTTTAGGCAGAAGGAGTGTGTTTAAGGCAGAATTGAGCATGTTTAAAATTAAATGAACACAAAGTATGCTGGGCATAAAGGAAAAGGGCTTAAACAGTAAAAAGTATATTAAAAAAATAAGAAAAAAAGAAAGAGTAAGCAAAAATAAAGCAAGGCAACTGCTTGTGTTTGGGCATAACTATGACTTTGTATTGTATCAAGGGCGTAATTAAAGTTATTTGAAGTATCTCAGAGTGTGTAAAAGTGCTTACAGTGTGTGCTTATTACTGTGCATGTATTTCAGAGAGTTCAGTGTGTGTAAAGTGAACTATCTCATGCAATTCAGTCAAAGCATTATTTGAAGAAAAGTTCTTGTGCTGGGTGTGTCTGTTCGCAAAGTGCTGCCCGTCTGCCTCTATGACTCCCCTCTATTTTCCAATTTACAATATAATCTGCTGGCAAAACTTGACCAAACTTATAACAAAATTGCTAGATTTGTCACCAGCAGCATCTATAAATCTCATCACGGTTCTGCTCTCAAAAAACTACATTGGCTCGAATTCCCACACCTTCTGACCAAATGTCAGTTGATCCAAGCTTTCCGAATTCTTAATTCTAACTCTGACTGTCCATCTCTGTCCAACCTGATCTCCTGGTACACCCCTCCCCGATCCCTGCGCAGCTCTGATAAACTCTTTCTACAAGTCTATAAACCCAATATTAACACAGGTAAAATACTTTATAAACACTCCATCTCCCTTATTTGGAATAATCTTCCACTCCATATTAGAAGTAATACCTCTCTTCCTAACTTCAAACATGACCTTATTTTGTACCTCCATAACAACCCTATATGTACCTGTAACCATCCTACTTAACACCTCCCTTTCCATATTACCATTTCTCCACTAGACTTATCATTAAGACCTTTTTTTCCTCTTTCTTATCTTACTTTATCCAATCTGCTCTTCTTTCTATACCCTCCCTCTTCATATAATTTACTGTATCCTACTGCTCTTCTTTTTTTTTCCTCCTCCCTCTAGATCACTTCATTCCTCCTCTATTCCTATCTTCTTCTGCACTTTCCTTCTGACATTGTATATAGCTATGTACTATTCCTTGGATTACATTTTCTTATCCATAAATTTGTTTTGTTACAATATATTGTTAACTTGTCTCTATTTGTATGTATTTGTATGTTTTGTTCGGGGCTTTTCCCCTCGGGTCTCCACTGAAAATGGGTAATTTCTTACCCAGTTGGACTAACCCGGTTAACAAATGTGAAATAAATAAATAAATTACAGAGTGCTTCTTGTAATGTAAAGAGTTGCCTATCAAGATCAAGCCATTTTGGGGACATTTCGCTGTACTGCATCTAATAATTTGCAAAGTGCAAATACTTCAAAAGATATTGAATGCGGGCAGCAAAAGTGTTTGATTTATTCGTATTGTGCAGTTGCTTGATACGTTTCTTACATTAAAGAAAGGTGTTTCTTACAAAGATTATAAGCATATTACAGTGCTCGTGAATTGCTCAGTGGCATCGTAAAGCTCTTGAATGCTTCTTAAAGTGAGGACTTTGATAAGTGATGGTGCATGACTGTAGCATTCCTGCCTTTATTGATAAAGTTCCAAGTGATTACTTTAGCATTTTTGCCTTTAACAATTCCAAAAGTCAATGATTTTAGCAATTCTGCCGTTACCAATCTAAGATTCCATAAAGCATCTCAAAGTCAAAGAAATTATTCTGCAAAGCTCCGTAAAGCATTGAAAAGTTTGAAAAGCTATTCTTCTGAGCTTCGTGAAGCATTGATAGCTCTAAAAAGCTACTTTGCAAAGCAGAATAAAGCATCGAGAAATCTCAAGAGCTATTTCGCAAAGCACAATAAAGCATCGAGAAACCTAACAAGCTACTTCACAAAGCACAATAAAGCATTAAGTAATCTGAAAAGTTTTTTCGCAAAGTGCAATAAAGCATCAAGAAGCCCAAGAAGTTTATTTCCCAAAGTCCTGTAAACTGAAAGCACTATGAGGTTGTTCATTCGCACAATTCCAATAAGCTTAAAGTGAGAAAATATAAGTACAGAGCACAAAAGCATTGAAGAAATTGTGTTCATGTCAATTACTTATGCCCGTGTGTGTGTGTATTTGTATGTATTAGCAAGACCCTTCGCTGGTATGTGTCAATATGGCAGACGGATTTGGAAAACGTCAACCACTTGTGTTTGATCAGAATATTGCAGAGAACTGGAGAACATTTGAACAACAGTATGATATGTTCATACAAGCAGCTTATGCAGATAGAAATATACTCACAAAGGCATTCATTTTGTTAAATCTAGCAGGATCTGAGACCATAGAAAGAGAGCGTTCATTTGTATATGCACCAGCAGTGTATGAAGGTGAAGGTGCAGACCGTCATATTGTTGTGCAGGCAGAGTCCAGAGAAAAAAATAGAGTTTTGAAGCTTAAGTTCATAGAAATGTGCAACCCTCAGACGAACATTACACATTAGAGAGGCATTTGTTTTACACAAGAAATCAGAAACCAGGAGAAACATTTGCAGCTTATATAACTGATTTGAGAAACAAGACTAAAACGTGTCGGTTTGGTGATTTGAAAGATGAGCTGATAAAGGACAGATTTTTGTGTAGTATTAATAGCGCTGCAGTGAGAAAGATTTTACTTCATGGCAGTGATTTGACATTAAGCAAAGCAATAGAGATTAGTCAGATCCATGAGGTGACAGAAAGACACATGCTTGCGAGTGAGAAAAACATGGTTTCAGTAAGCTCTAGAGCAAACATAGACAGTATACAACATGTGACAAGCAGAAACAGGCCTAAGCAAAGGGCAGCCACAGGATTTCCAAAGAATGAGCAAAGCTTTCCAGAGTTCCAGGAAAACTGGAAGCTCCATCGCCAACTCAGTGCAACACAAACGTGAGTCAGCAAAACCCAAGTTTAGCTTTATTGTTAACTGTCGTAACTGTGGTGTAAATCATGAGTCTGAAAGAGAGAAGTGTTTAGCATATGGTTAGCAATGCCATAAGTGTAAGAAATGGAACCACTTTCAAAAGTTTTTCAAATCAAGTAAGCCTCACTCAGTTGTAAAGAAAGGTCATACGAAAAAGCAAGTTGATCAAGTAGAGCCGTAAACGTCAACTTTCTATGTGGATGGTGTATCAGTACTTGGAGAAAGAGTTGATGCAGTAAACTTATTAACAAGGAGTGAAGTGTTTTGTATGGCTTGGATCAATGGAAAATCCACACAGCTCAAAGTAGACACTGGATCAAAATGCAATGTTCTATCAGCAGACACGTGCAAAAGTGAGAACTAATGAACAACTCAATGTAACCATCAGTGCGAGACTCGTTGCATACGGAGGTGAAGAAATTCAAACCGAAGGTTCTGTAATACTTCCATGTTATTTGGCAGAGAACTGTTACAACTTATTATTCTACGTAGTCCGACAACCAGTGCAATCTTTACTGGGTCTCAAAGTTAGTTTGAGAATGAATCTGCTTTCTTTTATTAAAGAAGTCCATCATGCGAGTGCAGTTCCAAGTTCAAGTTATTCAGAAGTCATTTTCTCACAGAATGTTGATGTTTTCTAAGACAAATTGGGCAAACTTCCATTTGTGTATTTTATAAAGTTAGATCCTGAGGTCACTCCAATAGTCAGATCAGCGAGAAGAGTTCCAACAGCAATGCAAAATAAAGTCAAAGCTCAGCTGGATAAGATGGTGCAGCAAGGTGTGATTTATCCAGTCACAGAACCGACTGAATGGGTGTTGTCCATGGTAGCCGCTCATAAGAAAGGCTCAGATGAAATCAGAACATGCATTGATCCTAGAGATTTGAATAAAGCATTAAAGAGGCCATATCATCCAATGCTCACAGTTGAGGACATTGCACCTCTAATGCTGAATGCCACTGTATTTTCTGTTTTGGATGCAGAGTGTTCATTTTGGCAAGTGATGCTTGATCGCAAATCCTCATTTCTAAGTACTTTTGGTACTCTTTGGCAGATGCATATTCCTAAGGATGCCATTTGGAATAAATTCTGCAAGGGAAGCCTTTCAGTGTGCAATGGAACACATCTTTTCAGGTTATCCTTGTGCTATAACAGTAGACGATCTATTGCTTGGAGGCAATAGTGAAGCAGAGCATGACAGAAACCTCAAGAAAGTTCTAAACAGAGCACCTTAAGTAAACTTGAAACTCAATCCTTGAAGTGCAAATTCAGACTTCCAGAAGTAACATACTTAGGACATTTGTTTACAAGCACAGGCTTAAGACCTGATCCAACCAAACAGATATTTTAGAAATGTCAGCACCAGATAATGTGCACGGTTTACAGGGTTTATTGGCCATGGTCAACTATTTAGGCAAGTTTACACCAGTGGACAGCACCTTTGAGAGAGCCGACACACAAAAATGTTGTATGGTCATGGTTGCAACATCATCAGAAGGTGTTTGATGACCTTAAGCAGAAAATTGCCATCCCACCTATGTTAAGGTACTATGATGTGAATAAATCAGTTCTATCCTGTGATGTTTCAAATTTTGATCTTGGTGCAGTTATTCTTCAAGAATGCCAACCAGTGGCCTATGCATCTAGGGCACTTACTCAACCGGAGATGCATTATGCGCAATTTGAGAAAGAGCTTTTGGCAATAGTTTTCGCATGTTCC